>NC_056741.1:1808845240-1809145240 GCF_019279795.1 Protopterus annectens
CTAAACTACGGGGAAGTCTGAGTTATAGAATTAGTTGGCAATGTGGCTACACCCCCCCCCCGGGATTGTCCCACTTATGTAATGCATACAAAAATGAGACAGAAGACCCACCACTTTGAAGGGCAACAGTCTCTGACTGGATTTTCATCTTAATTGGTGGCTATTGTTTGATCTATTGTTCAGGCAGTTGATTATGGGGTGCAGACCTTGGTTATGAGTAATGCTTACACCCCATTCAAACAGATCCTGATTTTGTAAGGGATTAAGAATCTGATATTTCAGAAGTGTCAGATTCTGATCAGTTAGCTTCCTCTGACAACAAACAGGTGCAGAAACCCAAACAGATGTTTTCTTTTTCACAACTGCTGGCTAGATTTAGGGATATATTCATTTGGGACAGTCTTTGGCTTCTCCAGAAGTCAGCAGGGTATATGATCATTTGGAAGATGACTACTTGAACATGGCAGCCTTCCTTCTATTAATCCCAGTGTCAAAGTTTGTTTTTGGGAAAGCTTGCAACTCTTCTTTGTTGAATGAGTGTTTGCCTAAAAAAAGTGTTTAAGAAAGTCTGGGTGTGCTTGATTATGCTTGGTCTCCTAGCCCTCTTGTCTGTGGATCCTTCTGTTGTGTCCCCAGTGACATCTACCAGCAAAACGTTTATGTCAAAGATACTGTGTCCACTGTTTTTCAGGTGTCTATACTTGCTGTAAAGTATGTCTTGGAAGGGGCCTGTACTGTTTTTAGAAATACAGCAACATGTGTGGTGATAAGTAAGTATGCCTGGGTGCACAGTGAAAACTTCACTAACAATAATGAAAGCCCACTTGATTCGGATTGTGTGTTTGGTAGAGCAACTAATCAGATCCTTAAACACTGGGATAACAGAGGTAAACTGATGCATGGGGTGTTTAAAATGTTCCATATTACTAAGTTCTTCTCCGGTGAGCAGCATAATTTTTGATGGACCCACAAACAGAAGTCTGAGCTGAACAAAAGGCAAGGCACCAAAAGTAAATGGCAGGACAAGAATTCCACCAAACATAACAAGAGCGGTTCCTTTCCCAAAATTAATTAACTCCCCCTTCTAACCTATGACTATACTGAGGTGAGGCACCCATCTTTCACAAGACCCCCTCTGGCTGCCCTATCTTGAAAGTTAGCTCTCAACAAGGTGGCCTGGCCATTAGAAGTTTCTGACAAATGAGTGCTCAACAGTGTTGGCAGAGGTACAGGTGGCAGTGGAAGGAGCAGCCACCTTAGGTCAAGGAGGTGCCCTCTCTAACCTGCTGGATCAGACTTTGTTATTCCCTTCTATACTCCAGCAGATGCTGGACTCATGGGTCATAGAACCCGTCCCTCCTTTGGAAAGGATGAAAGGTTTCAACTCCAGAATTTTTCTGCTTCCCAAAAAAGAGTTGTCATGGAGACTGGTGTTGGACTTATCCTTTCTGAATATCTTTATCAGGGTCCCCAAGCTTAAGATGCTCACTCTGCAGATAGTGTGTCTTCCTTTTCTGGACTGCTGCTTCATGTTGACTATAGACTTGAAGGGTATCACCATATCCACATTGCTTATTGCTTCAGGAAATATCTGAGATTTGTTGTGTCTATTTTGCAGCTCTCTGCATTGCCCTCTCTGCTATCTACTGCACCTTGAATGTTTACCAAACGCCTTAATCCAGTAGGCTTACTGCTGCACTCTTGACATTCACATATTGCCTTACTTGGATGACTTGATGATCTGTGCACAGTCTGTACCTAGGTGTTTGGAATGACTATAGAAGGTCTCGATTTTACTGTCCCAGATATGGTTCAAGCTGAACCTTTGCAAGTCATGTCAGTCACCCTTGCAAAGGATCATCTTCCTGGGGAGCTTGATCAACTCTGACAAAAGAATGTCCTTTTTCCCAAAGACACAGTTCTGTATTACCACATAGTGCTTCAGGAATTCACCAGTAGGAACTACCCCTTGGCAAGAGCATTTCTAAACATTTTAGATCTTATGGTACCCATGATTCTGATGATACCACTGGCCCATCTCCATATGTGGAATATTTGATAGCATGTCCCTAATTGTCAGATCCAACACCTGTAATACCTGGAATCTCAGTTGCCAGTGCTCCCCTTCATCAGACGAGAGTTACAGTGGTAGAGAGCACAGCTGTGTGTCAGTCCAGGTCTTCATTCTTCCCATCTGTTCTGGTATCATTTGTCCAGGCAGATTCATCAGACTTCACTTCGGGAGCTGTGTCAGTGGGACTGCATGTGCAGGCCACTTGGGGGCCAAGGACGTATAGTAGCAGATATATATCATGGAATTGTTGGATGTAATCCATGCCTTGAATGTCTTTCACCACTTATGAACTCTGGATCCTCTTCTGGTGGTTATGGACAACATCTCAGTGATGTGGTACCTCAACACACAATGTGGTACAAGTTCCTACCCTCTGTGCTGGTTGGCAGGGATGGTCTGGGAGCTGGTACATCATTCTCTGACTCTCTAGACATCATACATCCTGTCAGTGGAAAACATCATAGAAGTTAGACTAAGATCTTGGGAAGACCTGCAAAAGTGACAGCTCAAGGCAGTGGTATCCCAGGATCTAGTCCAGATGTGGGGAACATCTCTTAAAGATCTGATCACCTCCTTTCAAAACAGCTGGAGAAATTTGTTTCAGATATCCTTGCAGCCATGCTTGGAGAATAGATGCATTCTTATTCCCTTGGACAGTAATGTATCTGTATGCATTTCTACCCTTTCCACTGACTCACAAGGTACTTCTGAAGGTTCAGAAATAAATGCCAAAGATCATTGTGGTGACCGTCTCCTGGCACAGACAATCTTTTTTTTTTTTAAACAAGAAACATATTTATTAAATTATAATGTATGACACAGGCAATCTTACATATATTTAAATGAAAATAAACCATATTGACACAATCTCAGTTGCAAACATTGTACATTACATACCATGCCGACACAACTGTAGCTGTAGACATTATACATCACTTATAATATAGCCATCATTGTCAGACTAACATTAAATAGCTCATTTAAATCCTGCCTTCTTTCAAACCTCTTTTCTCCTTTGCATGTATTGATCCCTCAGTTCCCATTTTATCCTGAGTAATTTGCCCCTACCCTTTTCTAAAGATCCCACTTCCAATTGTTTTATCTCTGTTACTGTCTTTGCTTCTTTTAGTAAAGTTGGTTAAGACTTTGATTTCCATTTTTTATTAATTATTTTTTTGGCAGCCATCATAGTTAGAATCAGCAAGGCTTTCCTATGTCTAGGTAATTCTGATTTTGTATCATAGCTCAAAAAATGTATTTCTTAGTTACACCATTTTACTCACCCAGTATCTCGGACAGAACAGTCTGCAGGGAATCTTAAAGTCAGCCAACTCATCACACTCCCAAAAAATATGTTCTCAGTTACCTCTTTCTTCCCCATCACACCTCCAACATTTACAGTCTACTTGAGGAAAAATTCTGTGGAGTCTACTTGGGGTATAAAAATACATATGTCTTCTAGACTTTGTTGCATATTTGGGAGACATACATATATCCCCTCATTGTTTCTTTATGAATTGCTTAGCCAGTCTCTCTTCCCAATCCTATCTAACCTCCTCTGATTGATTCTTATAGTTATCATGCAATATTTTATATACTCTACTAATTATTCCTTTCTTAATGGCAACTTCTGTTCTAGATTCACTAAAAACTCTACCAGTGCTGGTCTTTCTTTCTCTTTGCTTATACACGGATGTTAATCCTTGATAGGAAAGGCAATCTGTAACCTGCAGTCCAAGTAAGTACTTGACGTCTTCCCATTCTATTACCTTTCCCTCTCTAGTTATTTGCTACCAATACCGTGATTCCTTTGCCAGTTTTCTCAATAAATTACAACCCCCTCTTGCCTGTTGTTTGTATCCCTAATTGCAGTCATCCCTATCAGCAGAATCTCCTTTCTCCACTCCCGTGTTGTCTTAGTTTTTAGAATACTTTCTGCTACTTTATGAATATAATATTCTGTATGGTTATTGTTTTTCTCCTTAAAGGTCTGCATCCAAAATCCCAGTCTTTCCTTGTTTCTTGAGCTTCTCCCCTGTTTCATTATTATCTCTTTCCACTTTGAATTGTAGTTTTCTGTTTGTCCTATATATAGGAGCCTTAACTGTGTTGCTCTGAAATACCCCTTCAAATCAAGTAATCACAATATGCCTTGTTCTATTGAAAGAAATAAGCTTATCCCACTTGACTCTTGCCACCTTCCCATCCCAGATAAAATCCTTCAGCTCTTTCTACACCCACAACTTCTTCTTTGGTTGATAAAAATATACCTGACCTGTGTATAAGACTAAAGGGACTAAAAACATATTAAGTGTCTGTATCTTACTATCGATATCCATACAACAGAGCTTCTATTTTCTCAGTTTTTTGTATTATCTTTTGTTTAGTCTCTTCCCACATATCCTTAACTGCCACACTGGAATCATTTTTAATCCATACTCCTAAATACTTAATTTATCATGTCCCCATAAATATGGATATTGCTGAACAAGTTTTTATGTGGATACATAATTTACAGCTATTGTCCTTGCTTTAGCTTCATTAATTTTGTATCCTGAAAAGATTTGAAACTGCATCAGTATGTTCCACAACTCTAATATCCCTTTCCAGTTTTGTCAGGTATAAAATAATGTCCTCTACAAATAGAGCCAGCTTTTCTTGACTACCATACAATTATATCCTTGAATTTGTGAATCACTTATTTTCTTTGGCAGTGTTTCTAAACATAATGCAAATAACAAAGGGGAGAGAGGACATCCCTGCCTGGTTCCTCTGCTTAAGCAGAAATTATCAGAGAGGATCCTGCCCACTTAAGTTTTCACCTCCGATCCCTCATATATCCTCTTAATCAACCTTATAATTTTATCAGGGAATGCAAATGCTTCCATTGCTCTGCTCATAAAGTTTTAGCCTGTTAAATGCTTTCTCTGCATCAAGACTCATCAACAGCAGTGGCGTTTTCTTACATTTTGCTTCCCTCTGGATCACCAGTGTTCTGTTAATGTTGTCACATGTTTGCCTCCCCTCCACAAAACCACACTGATCCATATCTTTCAATTCTGACATCACTTTTGCCATTCTTTTATCCATTATAGACATAAACACTTTATAATCATGATTCAATATTGAAACGGGACTGTATGAAGCTGGATCTGATGGATCTTTACCCTCTTTATGTATTACAGCTACTGAAAAGTTATTTAAAATAAAAGATTAAATGTCACTGACAGTCTTGTCTTATCTTTTTGTGTTTGTTTTCTCCTGTAAAAGAGATGACACTCAAAATTTTGTTTAGGTAGCATTTGTGTTTCCTAAATGAGAATAATGTTTCTTTGAATCTTACTGAAGCTGCCGACTGCAGCTCTTTGTTAGTGCCTAGTCTTTGTGCCTTGTAGAATAAAAGTCTAGTTAATGACTAGCAGTATATTATACACAGTACTAATAATATAACTTTATTGCAAAGGTACTGCAGTCTTGTTTTTTTGGAAAAAAACACATATGTAAGCTTTGATTTGTTAATACACACATAAATTAATTGAGGAGCAGTTTCTGTGAACAGTTTAAAACTTGAATGTAAAATTGTCCATTTACATAGACAGAAAACATGGTTTATACACTGAAGAATGCTGTTTACATATTAAACCATTTACTGTACAGCATAAGCTTGCTTGTACAGAATATTTTTGTATTTGTACATACATGGCTGTAATGTACACTGAATCCAGTTTACAAACTTAGTATTAAGCTAAAACCTGCTAATTTAACATTATTGCAACATATTTCTTCTATTTTTGTTTCACCACCGTACATGTTAATGGGACCCTAATCACTTAATGTAAATAAAAAGGCATAGTTGTCTTTTAATAATTACCAAATTATTAATACAGACCTTTATTTTAGTCTCTTCTGCAGTACTGCTTACACAGTTAGTGTAGAATTGAAAGTGGTCTTTTCCCGCTGTAGTATACAGCATTTTATTTCAGTATTTATTTGCTTTGTGCTGTGAGATTTGAATGTATGCCTGCCATCTGGCTGTTACCCAGACTGTGACACTTTGGTCGTACACATTTACTTTATTAGTTTATTATTAGTTTATTAACAACCTGTGGACCATTGTCTGATTTGATGAATTTTAGCCACTCCCAATAACAGAAAATATTTTTTTATAAAGCTTCTGCTGTTGCCATAGTTTTAGTAGGAATTGCCTTTACCCATTTTGAAGATGTTTACTGTTACTTGGCAAGGGGGACCTGCGTAATTTATTTGAAATGCAAACCATAGCCCATTTACTAGCTGTGCTTGGTGTAACTGAGATTTTTTTTTACTTTTAGTATTTACTTGCAAACAGATTATTAATGACATGTATGCACAATTATGACGTTTTATTACAGTTACTAAATAATGTTTTTGCAGCCTTTTGTGTTTTTTGCTTAATGCTGCAAGTGAACATATAACAACTATGTTTTAATAATAATGTTTTAGAAAAATATAAGCCAACTTGGCCTGGCAACCTGTCTTGTTTTATTTTGACCTTATAAATTTGAGTACCAGTAACATTTTATCTAATACAACATTCCTTGTAACTACCCATTTCAGCCTGGGAATATTCGAGCTCACATAAAACAAAATTTCTTCCTTTCTGCACATTCCAGACACTGTAAAACTATAGTACATATCTTAACCCCTTCAGCACTTTTTTTACCTTCAGTCAGTTGTTAATACACTTACAACTTGATATTAGAATATAGCTGTAAAACACTTAGAACTATAATAAGTATTTGTAATTTGCCTAATTATGCATAAATTTTAAACTCTGGTTTTATTTGTAGTATTATTTACCCAGTAGAACTTTATATTAGTAACATTGCCTTTGAATACTGTTTTTGCTGGAGTCTCTACTATTTTTGATGCTATTATACAATTGCAAAATACTGTAAAAAAAGGGATATAATACATGCTTAAAACAAATATATTTACATTATTTACATTTGCTGTTGTCTGCCTTTTGCTCTTGTGCATTTAAACAGATGCACTTTAGGTGAAAGGAAAATACATGCATGTCAGTCTTGTGACTTCATGTCTGTACTGTTTTTAACTTCTCTCATTTGATTTTTGTGCCTTAGAACTGTTTTGTTATTTGAAATGGTGATTAGAAATTATTTAACAGCTTAGCTATGAGAGACTTTCTCTATATGTATGTGATAAGAATGGCAGTTATACGTCTTACTTTACTATTAAACTGATAAGTGTCTTGCATTAATGGAATGAAAGTTACATTAGTTCCCTGCTGTGTACGCTTAACCATTTTCTAAATGTAGAATTGTATGTCGTAAATTATTTTTTATTAGTGTAGCTAACTGCTGGGTAAGATTTGGAATGTCTCTTTTTGTCAGTGTAGTTAATTGTTGTTTTTACTAACCAGATTCTTTTTTATTTATTTAATTTTATTTATTTATTTAACATTTGTTAACTGGGAAAGTCAGACTTGGAAGAAAGCCAATTTTCAGCGGAGGCCCGGGTAGAAACACTCCAGATGCATGCCATTGTAATGTGGGAGGAAACCGGAGCACCCAGAGAAAAACCACATGAATGCAGGGAGGACATGCAGACTCCAGACAGAAGGCACCCCAGCTGAAAATAAAACCGGAGAACCTCTTGTTGTGAGGCAACAACTCTACCGCTGCAACACTGCACCGTCCATTTCTGTGATGATCCTGTGTTTTTGTCTTGTCATTTTGCACGGGTTGTCTGATATTTCTCAGTATTCTGTTCTGCTGACTCTAAAGCTCTTATGCACTTCTGAAAAAGTGTTTCCATAGTTGTCTACACTTTCTGAATTCACTCTGTTTCTTAGAAATTTATAAAATTTTTCTGTCAGTTCACCATGAACCTCATCTCTGTTTTTATCTGTTTTGTACTGTGCAGTGGTTTTATGCCCCCTTTGTCTGACATGATGTACAGAAGATTCTGTCAATAATTGACTTGATTGCTGTTGCAGCTCTGAAATTAACATTTCACATGTGGTGACAGGACATAATGCAAGTGTATGGCCCTTATCTGGTTGTTTACCATTAACGATGATCTGAACTGTACTTTTATAACATTGCACACAGAAAGCAATTTTATATGACTTGCACAATAAACATTTACTGTTTACCAATCATGTTTCTGTTTAAAATACCAGTCATACGTATTGCTTTTATATATTTCCTGTCAACTTGCCCTAATAAAGGTTTACATTTGCTAATATGCTGTTTATACAACTTCTGTAGTCTATCTACAATTGACACATTAAAAGTCATACTGCGTTTACTACCTGTACTCAGTTAATGTATATTTACCGGTCCTAAGTTCCGTTTACATTTCTTACTAGCCTGATTTATGACATTCATGCTGTTATGTAATCCACAAAAAACTTCTTAGCAAAGTTTACGTTGACTTCAGCTGGCCAGTTCTGAGCACCATAGTTGGTTGGAAAATTTTTGTAGTTACTTGAAAAGCTGGTGAAATTAATATGGCAGTGGAAAATTCAAACTTGAAGTCTTCACCACCCTGGAGAATTTATGGCACTGCTTGCTTCCTGCCCTGCAGTCCTTTCTCTGGATCTAGACGTCTAGGTAAATGTACTGCTACAAACTGTGGAAATTGAAGTGCTCCTATTCAGAACTTAATCACGTACATAAATGTTAGTTACTGTGCTTTTACTGAAGTGACTTTATATAAAGCACAGGCACCATACCACTCCCATTGTGTTTGAATGCAGGCAAGGCTCGCCATTGAAAATTTATTTAAAATAAAAGATTAAAATGTCACTGACAGTCTTGTCTTATCTTACTGAAGCTGCCAACTGCAGCTCTTTGTTAGTGCTTAGTCTTTGTACCTTGTAGAATAAAAGTTTGGTTAATGACTAGCAGCATGTTATATGCAGTACTAATAATATAACTTATCTATATAACAGACATAACGTACAACAATACTGTACAATTTGCAGGGTTTACTGTCTTCAAGTTTCTTTTCAATACAGCATAAACGTTTTTTTCCAGTAAACAGCTTTAGCAGATCTCCCTAGAAATCAGATTACATTTCACATATATACATTCTTATGAAAACAGTCTTTTGGGAACTTTCAAAGTCAATACTTTGGTATTTTCTGATGTCATACATTCTGTTTAGGGAGTCTTTCCTGTTTGAGAATATTTCTGTATGAAAGCAGTTTTTGATGATGTTATGCAGTCTGTTAATAAGCTCCTTTGTGTTCTTGTTTCAAGGTGAATTACGTGACAGTTCAGTAAGTTGTTCTTGCCACCATCTTGGTTTCTTTTTTGCACCTGGGTCCTTATCTGTAATCCTTGAAGCTTGTTCCAGATACTGAACATTCAGCTTATCCTTATCAGCATTTTTCTCAAGCTGCATTACACAGGAATGACATTTTATTTGATTGTATTCCTTGCTTCTCAGCTATGAACAGTTTAACCCTTTTTTAGCAAACAGAAATGTATGCATCTCACTGACTATATTATTCCTCCATATATTATAGCAACATAAGTGTATATACATCTAACTAGCAAACATATGTGCATGCATTTATAAATCTCTAAATATATATATATATATATATATATATATATATATATATATATATATATATATATAAAACAGCTACCATCACTCTCTTCTAGGATGTTGGTACTTCTCCTCCTTGTAAAATACTGTTAAACAAAATCTTCCAGCTCTTTCTCAATGTTTTCCTTCCTAGCTTCCAAACTTCCACAGGAATGCCATCTATTCCTGGGGACTTTTCTGTAGATTGGTTATACATTACTATTTTTTTCTCATTCCTCCTATCCTAAGTGTTAGTAATTGACCCTCCTGTAACATTGGCATATTTAATTTTTCTATAAACATTTCCATTTGTACCTTTTCTTGATTTCCATATTTCCCTGCTTTATACAGACTTTCACAGAATTACTGAAATATTTCTAATGCTTATACAGGATCCCTTGTTATCTTCCTTGGTATAGGCTCCCTAACCGTTATACTTTCTGTTGCCTAAATCATGCTTAAACACTTTTGTGGTCTAGAGTTCTTGTCTAAAAACAATTGCTTAACAGCAGTCTTTCTAAACTTATGCACATTATCAAGGTAATCCCTTATTTTCTGTTTAACATTCTGCAGTTGCTTCTCTTCTTGTTCTTTGAGATTCGACTTATTTTGCAATACTTTGACATTTGTCAGTCCCTCTAAATAATTCTTGTTACTTCTAAACAATATCTCCCTTTTTTATTTCCACTCTATTTTTAAACTCCACTTTAATTTTATTCTATTCCTTAGCGATATTTTCAGAAAATAAATCTATCTTCTCTAATAGTTTCTGATTAATTTCCACTACCTAGTCCTTAAATTTCTTTCTGTTCAACAGGTAGTTTGAAAAGTGCCAATGATTACTCAGTGGTTTTATTGTAGTTATTATTGCCACATGATCTGAAAAAAATTATTGGGTGTATATCAAGACCTTCAATTAAATGCACAAGGGCCTTACAGAAACAGATACTTGGTGCCAGAGCCATGGGCTCAAGCTCAATGCCAAGAAATGTATAGTCATTCCCTTTGGGTAAAAACATGTACCCATGAATTACCACATAGGTGGCAGTACACTAAACACCGAAAGTGTGATAAGAGACTTAGGGACATAGGTGGACAGTGGTCTCACCTTCGATAAACACATCACCACAACAGTCAGGAAATCCTTCTATGTGGCACACCTCATCACTAAGGGCTTTTCATCTAGAAAAAAGGAGGTCATTCTCCCACTGTACTCATCTCTCATTAGACCCATTATAGAATACAACGCCCCGTTTGATATGTACCTCTCAAGACATCTGCAACAAATGGAAAGGTCACAGAAATACCTCACTAAAAGAATCACAGGTCTAAAGCAGATGCCCTATGCTGACCGTCTAAAAAAACTCCACCTATACTCTGTTGCATATCATCTGCTAAGAAGCGATGTCTGCTTAACATACAAGGCCATGTGAAACCCAGAGCTGTTGGACTTGCTACACTTAAAGAAATCCCAATCCCTCAGAGACAAATGTTCCAGGCATCTAAACCTTGTCATCACAATGAACAAAACATGCTGGAGGGATAGGTTCCTGACCCAGAGACTCCCCAGGCTCTGGAATATATTGCCCATACATGTCAAGCAGAGCGCCGCTTTGGCCCTCTTCAAAAGAAACCTTGATGATTGGATGGGAGATAGGAAATTTAGATCAAACAAAACCAAAAAAGCAGCAACAAACCAATAATCCACAGAAGACAAGTGCAGGCCAAAGGACTCCACAAAGAAGAAGCGATAAATCCACTTTATTTATACAGCAGTAAAAGGTTAGCGCTTTTGTCCCTGAACCCAACTAGGAACTTCATCAGACAAATATAAAATGTTCCAACAGCTTTTTAAATTTTGTAACCTAAAGTACATGTGTAGTGATATCACAAACCATACCCCTAAACTCAACTAAACCACACCCCTGGTTCATGACATATATACAGCTTTGCTTAAGAGAAAATACCCGAATAAATGACTTGAGTATAAAATGTAATATATAAGATAACATATCAAACATTTTAAAATTGTAAACAAATATAAATACTAAATAGACACTATTAAAATGAATATCTAATAGACATAAATAAGTAAATAAAAGACAAAAACATGTTTTTTCTGTTGAAAAACCTAGTGCAAAATACCTGTAAAATACTTATAAAATCAAGTATTTACATAAAAATAACTTGTATGTATGTAAATGTATATAAAAATCAAGTGTCATGTATTCAAGGCTTTTAATTTTAAAACACTTGAAATAGAAAGCCCCATTCAGCCCAGGCCAAACCTTGGCATTTAGGAAAGTCACACCGGGGTTCACGGCACTCACCCTGCTAGACAGGGCTCCAGGAAAGTAAATACTGTGGGAAGAAATAGCCAGGGTATTGTTATGGCTAGGGTTGTATAGGCCCTAGGGCCAGTACCAACCTATGAACATGTTCCTCTGAAAGGTAAATTCTGTCTAGCCTAGTCCAGGTTTTGTATCTCTGGGAATAAAATGTAAATTCACTCTGAACTTCTAGTACTGATTTCATATCTTCCATGCCAGATATTTTCACATTTTTTTTTAAAATCTATCCTCCTTTGTTATATATTCCCTTCTGGGCCTCCCAGACACATATTCACTTTTGCAAATCAAATTCCAGTTCCCACATATAAGTAACATTCCTTGCTGAAAGCTGATTATTTCTCCCAGAATTTTCTTATGCTCCATTATAGCAGTTTTCAGTGGAATATAAATACATTCCAGTGTAATCATCCTCCCTTGCCAGTAGCCCCTTAGTACTACAAATCTACCATTATTTTCTTTTTATCCTTTTCTCTTACTATTGGAGCTAGTCTTGTAAATAATATAAGTACTCCTTTCTTTGTTTGCCCCATGTATTATGCTGAATAATCATTCTGCAAACCTTTATCAAATTCACATGTTCGTTTCTTTCCAAGTGAGGCTCCTGTAACATAGCTATTTGCACCCTACAATTTTAATATAGTTCACTACTTTTTCTTTTTTGTATTTGTCTGTGAGACTATGAATGTTTAAAAACACCACAGAAAGCAACATATTCTTGATAAATTATTATTCCCACCTTTTATGCGTAACAGCTTTTTTGTAAATGTCTAGTTCCAGCTTTTGTGTTACATGCATGTACTGTTTGGCAGGTTAATCTTATACAGTTGATTCTTATCATCTCCATTTGAGCCTATGTCACATCTTACAGAGCTTTTTTATTGAAAAGCCTCAAACATACACACACCCCAAATAACCCCCTAAAACCTATTAACTTAGTAATAAGACACAAAATTATGTAAATCTTTAAATATTAATGTTTTATCCTCCTAATAGGAACAAATGCTCCAAACTGACAGCCATACACACTGACTTAAACTAACCTAAAAGAAAGGTTATATGTGCTAAAATGCATGGTACAGGCTGTGGTTCTGTTAAGTGCTGTCTGGTTTTGTCTTGTCTTTATAGCTCTCAGCTGGGAAAACACTTGAATGCTTTCAGAAAACATTTTCTCCAAGCTATTTCCCTTTATCAGATTGTCTGCTAGAGACATGAGAACTAGACATAAAACTGTTTACTATAAAAAAGATTTATAATATTCAATATTCTTTTTCATTTACTTGCTTTTTCTTAAAATGTGTTACTAGATTAAGCTAATGGTTTTAACCCAGTCATTCCCCTATTCAAGAATGATAAAAAACACACAAATGTTTCTTTCTCTTTTAACCAGATCTTTTTTCTTTGCATTGCAGTGCCTACATTTCTTAAAGGGAGAAAGTAAAAAAAAAAACAAAACAAAAAAAAAAAAAACAAAGAAAAGCACATATGTATATTAGTATCCCTTTTGCACTTAAACATAACTGAGAAAACTTTACTTTGTAACATGCAAAGAAAATCATGCATTATTTAAATAGTACTATGAAGAAAAAAATTGTTTTACTTACAGTTAACTTTCTCCTTCTTGTTCTCCTCTCCTGAGTGTTTTTTCTGAACATTAATGACATATGCTTTAGAGTCCTGTACAAGTTTAATAAATTCCAAAACAGTCCAATATTTCCAGATTATCTTGTTTTGTCATGTTTCACAAATATAATTATTGCTTTATAATCCCACATTTGTCAGTTTCCAAGTTACTAATTTTATATTCCACACACTAATGACATGACGTAGGGCATATGATTTAGAGTCCCCTATAAGTTAAACATAGTCCAAGAAAGTACAAGATTTCCAGATTTTTTTTCTATTCGTGTTCATCTCCTTCTCCCAAACCGTCTCTCTGCTTCATTTCCAGCATAGTCTCAGTTCTTCTACTCAGGTATTGTCTCCCCCTCTCAAGAATTTTCCATTGGAAAACTGGAAAAGGTTTCTCTGCTACAATCTATCAGAAGAACAAGAAGTAGAATGTCTTTCTGTTTCACAGCTCACAATTTGTTGGACAAATATGTGTATTTCTTCCTTAGCATGTACTTCACCAAAAATGATTTTGTTCCTCCAGGGAAAAAAATATTTTGAAGGTAGCTGGGTAGAGCAGATGGAACCTCACAAGTGCTTCTCAACATTCCCTGAACAGTGGAATAAATTTACTCCTCTACTGAAAGATGTACGAGTAGTTATTTTCCACAAACACTCTGCTGTCTCCCACTTTTAGTACTTTGTTTTATCAGAATCAACTCCTTCTGCTGGTAAAATTGCATCTTTACTATTAAAGTTCTATGTTGTTTTCTCATAGCCAGGTTTGGAACATGCACACGATGTGCCCTTTCATTTAACAAATCATGTTGTGGAATACCAATCATGTTGTTTATTTGTGCTTTCATAAAATGAATACAGTTTGTTCCTTCCATCTTCTCGAGTACAGCAGAAAATCTGAGGTTTTCCCTATGTGCTCTGTCCTCTAATTCTATTATTTTTTAAACATCTCTTCTTGTGCAATCTCATATTCAGTCAGCCTTTTCTTCATTTCAGCCTCTGAGTTGTACAGTTTAATCACCTTATCTGAATACCTCTTTAAAGTTTCTTCCATTTTTTTCCAACCTTTGTTTGTTTGAGTTGATATACTCTTATCAGTGTTTCATTTATTTTAGTCAGGTCTGTGTGCAGTTGCCTTAGACTTTCCTCTGGGTTACTGGAAGTCATGTCTTGAGCTTGCACTGCTTTTGCTAAACAATTGCAGTACATTTCTCAGTCAGTGCTTTTTTGTGACTATTTGTAGCTGATTTTCCTTCAGGTGCTCTGTATTTCTTTTTTTCCTGGCATCCCTATAGTGCAATTGCTAGCCAGTTACTGAAATTTACTCAGAAATCTAGGTCTATTGGCTTTCTCTACTAAGTTTCTGTTTTCACACTGGGAGAGCTAGCATTACGCTGTTACTCATTGTGCAGCCATCTTGGAAGTCTTGGCACAGGCAGTCTTGAGTCTTCCTTCCAATGGTATTGAACAAGGGCAATTACCACAGACTTTCTCACACGGTCCCAGGGGTGGCTGGAGTCATCCAACATGGAACAGTATAATTAACAGTCTAAATGATTTAACCTAGACTCCATTTAGGCATTTTCATGAAGATGTACAGCAGGTGCTAAAGGAGGCGAGAAAAATCCACTACTAGAGAAACTTATGGTTACAAATGGATGAGGGTTCCTTGAGGTTAACATCCCCCTGGTCTTGAAATATTTGTGTGAACTTCTTCAGGATGGCTTATTGTATATGTCCATTAAGATGCATTTAGTGGCCAACTCTTCCTGTCTGCCAATGAATCACCCTCTTTCTTCTTCTCTTTTGGTAACGCAGTTTGTGAAAGGAGTAATGCATGTAAGCAAAGTAAATTAAATTAAAGTAAAGTAAATTCCTCATTTATGGGATCTCATCTATCTTCTGGAAACATTGCCCTTACCATCTTTTGGATCTGCTACTTAGGCTGATCTGCAGTTTGTAATGCGGTAAAATATTTTGTTTGTTGCACTGACATCTGCAGGCTCAGATGGTGGAACAATCTTATCTGATTTTCCACAGGGATAGATTTGTGTTGCGAACTAATCTCTCTTTCATGCTGAAAGTAAACTCAAAATTCACCCTCAGGTAATCCATTAACCCCACTATGTTCTTCCCTGAACCCAAGAATAAGGGAGGAGGATATTTAATACTTTGGATGTGCATCGGCAACTCTGGTAGTAGCTTGACAGAATGAAACCCTTCAAGAAGGCTGAATGGCTTTTGACTTACTACACAACCACAAAACGGGTCAACCTGTCTCTAAGCAGACCACTGTACATTAATTGTCCTCTGGTATTGTTTTTTTTAAAACTCATCATGGCAAAGCAAATCTAGGCAAGGTAAAGGCACATTCCATCAGGACCTTTTCCTCTTCAGTGGCTTATTTTGGTATTTTGTAGGCAGCAAATTGGTCCTCTGTCCATACCTATATGAAACAAAGTAAGCTGGAAGCCTTTCCTAAAGGCAGAGCAGGCTTCACTAGGACCATTCTCCAGGGGCTCCTGGATACTTATCCTTCCAGATTTGGTAAGCTTTGGAATTTTACCCAAATGCCAGTAAGGCAGTGTGTTTGTTGAACGTAATACTGTTGCATAAGTAAGACCAAAAAATACGAACCAAAAACTAGTAAGCGTACCAGGAAGGAACCAAACAGGAAAATTAGATAAATGTCTTGGGTTTTAATAAATCCACCACGGAAAAAACAAGAAACAGAGCATAAAAACAGCAAACACGCCAAAACAGTATTAACGCTTTTCCACAACTGCGTTTTCGTTTCACCATAACACTTCATCAGATAAAGAGCACCCAATTGACAGGAATATTTATATCCTAATTAATTAGAATCAATCATTCCAATTAGGTTCAATTTGTCACTGTTTAAACCATTTTAAAGTGAAACTAGTGCAGAAAGATTGCAATACATCTTATTAATTATATAAATATCTCCTTATAAAATTTTAAAATATCAATGGAACAAATTAATTACATATGTTTAAACTTAATTATGTCCTAAATATGAATTTAAAAATGATTTGTTAAGACATCCTTGTTAATTCTAGTGACCCACATTAAAATCAAAAATAAAAGAAGTACAAAATGTTAATAAATGTAAAACATTGCCATCCAGTGGTCATTTGTGAAATTCCAACAAATTCTATTGATGTTATAGCAAAAAGAAGCTGAAAACATCTACAAAACCTTTTACAAAAATATTTGTTTGTATAAAGAAAGAATTTTTTGTATCCATTTATAAATAATATTTCCAACCATTAATGGAAGGGATAAAACTTGTGTGGTAGAAAGGAATATAATAGATTTGAACATTAATAACTAATTCTGTTTCATTATAATTTAGCTGCACGCAGCTTTAGAAGGGGCAAAATGCTGGTGTATTCATTGAGACCTGGTGCCTTGTATGCTTCTAAAGTCACTTGCCACCAAAGCTCCCTGTACTCTAATCTTTCTTCCCATGGCCCTCCTCTAATGTCTCTTTCAGTATGTTCAATTACTGAAAATGTAAAGCTAGCATCTTTACATAGTAGGCTATGTCTGTACAGGGCATTACTTTCTTTACAATTTTTTATGTCATTCAGGTGTTCAAATATCCTCCTTTTCAATTTTCTTTCTGTTTTACCCACATAGAAGGATTGGCACTGTTTGCAAGAAGCGAAATACACCAGTCCCATAGAGTCACAATTATAATAATATTTCTCATTAGTTATTTTCCTATTTCTACTATGAATATTTATAATGTTACTATTAGAAATAGCTGTGCATTGAGAGCATCTACCGCATTTGTATGTGCCTTTTCTTCTTTTGTCAAGGTAATTTACGTTAGTTTTATTTTCTAAAATATTTCTAATATTTTTAGAATTTTTATAGACAGTTTTGATTGAACATAGATTGTCTTTATCAAAATCCATTAATTCATGAAATCTATACCATTCCTTATTAAAAATATCTCTTATTCTATTGTTCATACTATTATACTCGAGTGTAAGGGCCAACTCAAAATTCTCCTTACTATTATTATTCACCACCTCATTATCAATCTTATTTTTAATATTGCCCCCTCTAATAATAGGTAGAAATCTGTTATTCCTACCCTTAATTACCTCATTTTTAATGCTTATTATAAATTCATCAGGGTATCCCCTGTTCCTAAACATTTTTTCCAACAGTTCACATTCCGAACGGAATGCTTCATCATCACTAGTCATCCTACACCCCCTTACAAACTGTCCTTTTACAATATTTCTTTTGACATGGTGGGGGTGTGAACTATCGAAGTGCAGGAAAGAATTGCAATGGGTAGGTTTCCTATAAATTTTGGACTCCAATCTGTCACTTTTTCTATAAATTTCCACATCCAGATATTGTAAGACATCTGTGGAAACTTGATATGTGAATTTTAAAAAATTACTAGTGTTTTGTATGTATTCAAGGAAAGATTTTAATGTATTGTCATCTCCAGTCCAAAGAATCACTATATCGTCAAGGTACCTACGGTACATGATCCAAGATGAGTTATATACACTGTGCAGAATATGTTTCTCCTCCCAATTGGCCAAAACTAGATTAGCATAAGTGAATTTGTTTATAAAACTCTCCGTTGAAATATAAAAAATTATTCTGTAGAACTAAGTCCATTAACCAAGTGCTGAGTAGCTTGTCATTGTTGGACAAATCTTTCTCCTCATATACAATTTCCTCAAACATTTTGCTTCCTTCAGAATAAGGTATTGAGGAAAATAAATCGACTACATCTATGGTAACGAAGGTTAAATTGTCTATTCTATTAAGATTTGCCAAAGAATTCAATAGTTCCCAAGAATCTTTAAGTATGTGTTCTTTTTTGATCCATAATTCCTTAGTCTTGTTGTCCACTAGCTTAGCTAAGGCATGGGTTTTGGAACCATCTGCACTAACTATCGGCCTCATGGGAGGATCTACAATGCTTTTGTGGATCTTGGGTATACCGAATATGATAGGTACCTTGGGTTTGTCTGTTTTTAAATATTTAAAAGTATCTTGGTTAATTAAGCCATCAAATAACATTTCATTAATAGAAATGTCTATTTTATTATAGGCTATGTTGATCTCATTTCTGGATGTGACTTGATATTTATTTTCATCCCATAAAATTTTGTTCATCCTGCTCTCATATTCTATGTTATCCATGATCACTATACCCCCACCCTTGTCTGGTTTCATTATTCTTAAATTATGTTCTAATTTCAATTCTTCCAAAATTTGCCTTTCTGTGTTATTTAGATTATATAGTGGTTTTCTTCCAATTATTTCATCATTTCTGATTTCTTTCTCTAATATTTTTTCTAAGTTCTTCAAAAAAGGGTTTAAAGGGGGGTTATAGGTAGAACTGCGTTTCAAATTCATATTATTATTATTGTGTGACAAAGAGCTGTTGGAAAAAGCATTTTAAGATTAATCTTCCTAAGAAATAATTTTATTTCCAGTAAAGCCTTAGTAAGATCACCCTTTGTGGCTGGTATAAATTTCAGTCCTTTGGATAATAGGTGAAAATGCCCTTTCCGAAGTTCTAAAGGGCTAAAGTTGTAGATGTTAAAATTACCATACGTCCATTTACTACCTTCTCTGGTAATGAAATCAAATGCTGAGGGGGTGGTGGGTAAATCTAGAGGTACATCTAATATCTCCCTCTTCCCCTCCCCCCCTCCCCCATTGAAAATGTCCTTCTCTCCCTGCCTGTTTATTCATAATCCTTTCGGATCTTCTTAATGGGGGAAATTCCTCATCATATATATTTACCTCTTCCTGGGGGTCATCGTTACCCAAAGGTACATTTTCACTATTATTGTAAAACTTTTTATTATTATGATAGGCTGCTTCCTGCATATACTTTCTAGAATGTGGGATAGGGTAACTTGTTTTATTTTCATATTCAAGTATATCTCTTTCCATTTTTTTGATTTTCCTTTCTACTATAACATCTATATCATTGTCTATTTCTTTCCTCATGTTAAAATAATTAGCTTTCTCCTCTTCTATAGTAAAAATCAGGTCACTAGTAATAATTTTATCCAAGGTCTCTATTTCTTTAAAAATTTCTTCTTGAATTCTGTTATTTTCAACAACCATGAGATTTAACATCTCTAAACCACATTTATTGAAAATATCAATAAGTTTCAAATGAAAGTCAGTACCTTTTATGACATTGTTCGGGTATTTAAATACCCTTAATCCTTTATGCACAATGTTAAGAGAAATACATTCATTTAGGTACATATTTTCTATATTGAGCACTCTATGCTTATGTAACAATTTATACAGTTTATTTAGATTGTCTTTGTAAGGAGCATTATTGGTTCTTTCTAAAGCTCCATTACCAAAATTTTTAAAATTGTATTTTTGGTGTAGCCAGTCTTTTAGATTAGGTGTAGCGGTTACAGTACCTTTAGAAATTACAGGATGGCGTGTGCGTGTATCACGCTTCTCTCTGTTAAAAACTCCATGCGTTCCTCCTCTGTTAACATCTCTGAATACATTCGGAGTATCAGCTGGGTTAAAGGTGTCCTTGAGCAGGTCCGTTGCAAAGCCGGCGTCTCCTTGTTCGCCAATAAGCTGTAGTCCTGCGTTGTCTTTAGAGTTTGTTGTTGCTATTACAGACCTTTCGGTCTCTCCGTTGATATTATGCAACTGCTTTTCTTGCGAGGTTAACAGGGAGGCAGCTACCGGGGTGAGAAGATTGATCAGTTCGGTTAACTGACCAATCAGTTTGCGAGTTAACCCAAGGTCCTCCTGCTGAATTGCAGGAGCTTCCTGTGTTTCCATAAGTTAATCCACCACAACGAAGACCAAAAAATACGAACCAAAAACTAGTAAGCGTACCAGGAAGGAACCAAACAGGAAAATTAGATAAATGTCTTGGGTTTTAATAAATCCACCACGGAAAAAACAAGAAACAGAGCATAAAAACAGCAAACACGCCAAAACAGTATTAACGCTTTTCCACAACTGCGTTTTCGTTTCACCATAACACTTCATCAGATAAAGAGCACCCAATTGACAGGAATATTTATATCCTAATTAATTAGAATCAATCATTCCAATTAGGTTCAATTTGTCACTGTTTAAACCATTTTAAAGTGAAACTAGTGCAGAAAGATTGCAATACATCTTATTAATTATATAAATATCTCCTTATAAAATTTTAAAATATCAATGGAACAAATTAATTACATATGTTTAAACTTAATTATGTCCTAAATATGAATTTAAAAATGATTTGTTAAGACATCCTTGTTAATTCTAGTGACCCACATTAAAATCAAAAATAAAAGAAGTACAAAATGTTAATAAATGTAAAACATTGCCATCCAGTGGTCATTTGTGAAATTCCAACAAATTCTATTGATGTTATAGCAAAAAGAAGCTGAAAACATCTACAAAACCTTTTACAAAAATATTTGTTTGTATAAAGAAAGAATTTTTTGTATCCATTTATAAATAATATTTCCAACCATTAATGGAAGGGATAAAACTTGTGTGGTAGAAAGGAATATAATAGATTTGAACATTAATAACTAATTCTGTTTCATTATAATTTAGCTGCACGCAGCTTTAGAAGGGGCAAAATGCTGGTGTATTCATTGAGACCTGGTGCCTTGTATGCTTCTAAAGTCACTTGCCACCAAAGCTCCCTGTACTCTAATCTTTCTTCCCATGGCCCTCCTCTAATGTCTCTTTCAGTATGTTCAATTACTGAAAATGTAAAGCTAGCATCTTTACATAGTAGGCTATGTCTGTACAGGGCATTACTTTCTTTACAATTTTTTATGTCATTCAGGTGTTCAAATATCCTCCTTTTCAATTTTCTTTCTGTTTTACCCACATAGAAGGATTGGCACTGTTTGCAAGAAGCGAAATACACCAGTCCCATAAAGTCACAATTATAATAATATTTCTCATTAATTATTTTCCTATTTATACTATGAATATTTATAATGTTACTATTAGAAATAGCTGTGCATTGAGAGCATCTACCGCATTTGTATGTGCTTTTTCTTCTTTTGTCAAGATAATTTACGTTAGTTTTATTTTCTAAAATATTTCTAATGTTTTTAGAATTTTTATAGACAGTTTTGATTGAACATAGATTGTCTTTATCAAAATCCATTAATTCATGAAATCTATACCATTCCTTATTAAAAATATCTCTTATTCTATTGTTCATACTATTATACTCGAGTGTAAGGGCCAACTCAAAATTCTCCTTACTATTATTATTCACCACCTCATTATCAATCTTATTTTTAATATTGCCCCCTCTAATAATAGGTAGAAATCTGTTATTCCTACCCTTAATTACCTCATTTTTAATGCTTATTATAAATTCATCAGGGTATCCCCTGTTCCTAAACATTTTTTCCAACAGTTCACATTCCGAACGGAATGCTTCATCATCACTAGTCATCCTACACCCCCTTACAAACTGTCCTTTTACAATATTTCTTTTGACATGGTGGGGGTGTGAACTATCGAAGTGCAGGAAAGAATTGCAATGGGTAGGTTTCCTATAAATTTTGGACTCCAATCTGTCACTTTTTCTATAAATTTCCACATCCAGATATTGTAAGACATCTGTGGAAACTTGATATGTGAATTTTAAAAAATTACTAGTGTTTTGTATGTATTCAAGGAAAGATTTTAATGTATTGTCATCTCCAGTCCAAAGAATCACTATATCGTCAAGGTACCTACGGTACATGATCCAAGATGAGTTATATACACTGTGCAGAATATGTTTCTCCTCCCAATTGGCCAAAACTAGATTAGCATAAGTGGGGGCACAAGCTGCCCCCATAGCTACTCCCTGAATTTGTTTATAAAACTCTCCGTTGAAATATAAAAAATTATTCTGTAGAACTAAGTCCATTAACCAAGTGCTGAGTAGCTTGTCATTGTTGGACAAATCTTTCTCCTCATATACAATTTCCTCAAACATTTTGCTTCCTTCAGAATAAGGTATTGAGGAAAATAAATCGACTACATCTATGGTAACGAAGGTTAAATTGTCTATTCTATTAAGATTTGCCAAAGAATTCAATAGTTCCCAAGAATCTTTAAGTATGTGTTCTTTTTTGATCCATAATTCCTTAGTCTTGTTGTCCACTAGCTTAGCTAAGGCATGGGTTTTGGAACCATCTGCACTAACTATCGGCCTCATGGGAGGATCTACAATGCTTTTGTGGATCTTGGGTATACCGAATATGATAGGTACCTTGGGTTTGTCTGTTTTTAAATATTTAAAAGTATCTTGGTTAATTAAGCCATCAAATAACATTTCATTAATAGAAATGTCTATTTTATTATAGGCTATGTTGATCTCATTTCTGGATGTGACTTGATATTTATTTTCATCCCATAAAATTTTGTTCATCCTGCTCTCATATTCTATGTTATCCATGATCACTATACCCCCACCCTTGTCTGGTTTCATTATTCTTAAATTATGTTCTAATTTCAATTCTTCCAAAATTTGCCTTTCTGTGTTATTTAGATTATATAGTGGTTTTCTTCCAATTATTTCATCATTTCTGATTTCTTTCTCTAATATTTTTTCTAAGTTCTTCAAAAAAGGGTTTAAAGGGGGGTTATAGGTAGAACTGCGTTTCAAATTCATATTATTATTATTGTATGACAAAGAGCTGTTGGAAAAAAGCATTTTAAGATTAATCTTCCTAAGAAATAATTTTATTTCCAGTAAAGCCTTAGTAAGATCACCCTTTGTGGCTGGTATAAATTTCAGTCCTTTGGATAATAGGTGAAAATGCCCTTTCCGAAGTTCTAAAGGGCTAAAGTTGTAGATGTTAAAATTACCATACGTCCATTTACTACCTTCTCTGGTAATGAAATCAAATGCTGAGGGGGTGGTGGGTAAATCTAGAGGTACATCTAATATCTCCCTCTTCCCCTTCCCCCCCCTCCCCCATTGAAAATGTCCTTCTCTCCCTGCCTGTTTATTCATAATCCTTTCGGATCTTCTTAATGGGGGAAATTCCTCATCATATATATTTACCTCTTCCTGGGGGTCATCGTTACCCAAAGGTACATTTTCACTATTATTGTAAAACTTTTTATTATTATGATAGGCTGCTTCCTGCATATACTTTCTAGAATGTGGGATAGGGTAACTTGTTTTATTTTCATATTCAAGTATATCTCTTTCCATTTTTTTGATTTTCCTTTCTACTATAACATCTATATCATTGTCTATTTCTTTCCTCATGTTAAAATAATTAGCTTTCTCCTCTTCTATAGTAAAAATCAGGTCACTAGTAATAATTTTATCCAAGGTCTCTATTTCTTTAAAAATTTCTTCTTGAATTCTGTTATTTTCAACAACCATGAGATTTAACATCTCTAAACCACATTTATTGAAAATATCAATAAGTTTCAAATGAAAGTCAGTACCTTTTATGACATTGTTCGGGTATTTAAATACCCTTAATCCTTTAGGCACAATGTTAAGAGAAATACATTCATTTAGGTACATATTTTCTATATTGAGCACTCTATGCTTATGTAACAATTTATACAGTTTATTTAGATTGTCTTTGTAAGGAGCATTATTGGTTCTTTCTAAAGCTCCATTACCAAAATTTTTAAAATTGTATTTTTGGTGTAGCCAGTCTTTTAGATTAGGTGTAGCGGTTACAGTACCTTTAGAAATTACAGGATGGCGTGTGCGTGTATCACGCTTCTCTCTGTTAAAAACTCCATGCGTTCCTCCTCTGTTAACATCTCTGAATACATTCGGAGTATCAGCTGGGTTAAAGGTGTCCTTGAGCAGGTCCGTTGCAAAGCCGGCGTCTCCTTGTTCGCCAATAAGCTGTAGTCCTGCGTTGTCTTTAGAGTTTGTTGTTGCTATTACAGACCTTTCGGTCTCTCCGTTGATATTATGCAACTGCTTTTCTTGCGAGGTTAACAGGGAGGCAGCTACCGGGGTGAGAAGATTGATCAGTTCGGTTAACTGACCAATCAGTTTGCGAGTTAACCCAAGGTCCTCCTGCTGAATTGCAGGAGCTTCCTGTGTTTCCATAAGTTAATCCACCACATACACCACATATGTACAGACATAGCCTACTAGGTAAAGATGCTAGCTTTACATTTTCAGTAATTGAACATACTGAAAGAGACATTAGAGGAGGGCCATGGGAAGAAAGATTAGAGTACAGGGAGCTTTGGTGGCAAGTGACTTTAGAAGCATACAAGGCACCAGGTCTCAATGAATACACCAGCATTTTGCCCCTTCTAAAGCTGCGTGCAGCTAAATTATAATGAAACAGAATTAGTTATTAATGTTCAAATCTATTATATTCCTTTCTACCACACAAGTTTTATCCCTTCCATTAATGGTTGGAAATATTATTTATAAATGGATACAAAAAATTCTTTCTTTATACAAACAAATATTTTTGTAAAAGGTTTTGTAGATGTTTTCAGCTTCTTTTTGCTATAACATCAATAGAATTTGTTGGAATTTCACAAATGACCACTGGATGGCAATGTTTTACATTTATTAACATTTTGTACTTCTTTTATTTTTGATTTTAATGTGGGTCACTAGAATTAACAAGGATGTCTTAACAAATCATTTTAAATTCATATTTAGGACATAATTAAGTTTAAACATATGTAATTAATTTGTTCCATTGATATTTTAAAATTTTATAAGGAGATATTTATATAATTAATAAGATGTATTGCAATCTTTCTGCACTAGTTTCACTTTAAAATGGTTTAAACAGTGACAAATTGAACCTAATTGGAATGATTGATTCTAATTAATTAGGATATAAATATTCCTGTCAATTGGGTGCTCTTTATCTGATGAAGTGTTATGGTGAAACGAAAACGCAGTTGTGGAAAAGCATTAATACTGTTTTGGCGTGTTTGCTGTTTTTATGCTCTGTTTCTTGTTTTTTCCATGGTGGATTTATTAAAACCCAAGACATTTATCTAATTTTCCTGTTTGGTTCCTTCCTGGTACGCTTACTGTTGCATAAGTCCTACTTACCTTTAACAGTAGATGTTTGTAGAACACACTGAATTACTGGCAGTACCTACCCACCATCCCCCCTTTTGGATGTACTTAGCTTGATGTTGGAGGTGCCACTGAGTTATGCTTAGTGGCATTTTTTGTTGTCACATCTTACAGAGCTTTTGTGGTTTTGAACAGCAGGTGTTTGCAAGCTTGAATTTTCATCTTCTCTTTATTCTGGACTGTAGAAAACTAAAACGGTCATGTCTGTGGATCTGAAGGGCAATCCCTGTACTCTAAGGTGATTGAGGAAGAATGAAAATGGCAATCACAGATAGAATGTTATGGTAAGTACATAACTTTTTTTTTTAGTTATATGTAGGGTGGGGATCGGGGGTGCATGTTTTCAACACTTTCCCTGTGAAGACTGTATGTTCACAAATTCTGCTAGTTAATTTAAGTAAGGTTTGCCAGACATAAGAGATAGTAATAAAGCTTTTCATTTATTGTTTTCCTGGAGTTTGCTTAGCATTCCAAGGTAAGTCACAGTTATGTGAAGCAGAATTTTTTTTTTTGCCAACACTACATCAAGAAAGAGTGGTATGGAAGCTGTGCATTTGTGTGATTTTGTAATTCACTCAGTTGTGCTCTTCCACATTTTTACCATGGAATGGATTGCTTTCAGGCAGGTTTATGTTTCTGTACTGTTTAACTTTAAATCCAGTGCTGTCTGTTTTTGTTCTATTCAATCTTTGGGTTGTCGGATCTGACTGATCCAACCTCAACGACCATTTAATGCTATGGATCTAAGGCTTTGACTCCTTCCATACCCAAAATTCCCTCCTTTCTACTAAATTATCCAGATCTCGTTTACAGTCAGAACCTTCCAGACGTGCCCGAGAGCTCTTTCTTCACAATAAGCGAAAGCCTACTTTTTGTCTAAAGAATAGCTATCTTTCCTAAACCTTAAACTTGCTGTTGCAGTTTTTTTAATAGATGTGCTTATTAGTATAGATAATTTTTTGATAGTTAATTTTTCTTAGAGCTAGTTAAGTGTTGTTGCTGTTAAAATAGTTAGATAGAATTAGCTGTTAGAATCTTTTTTCTGTGTAGCTGTTCAGAAAAGGTGGTAGTGAATAAACATTGGATTGTTAGGTAGTTGTTATGTAGTTGTATTTTAGTGTGGTACAATCAACTTTTCCCATGTCAGAAAATCCCCAAGGGCTTTAAGAAGTGCATGTTCTGTGGACAAAAACTTCCATCCCAAGGCCTGTATTCTCTGTGTGTCTAATTCTTAGGCTCTCTCCATATAGAAGCAGATTGTGATATCTGTGCTTCATTTGAGTCCAGGACCATTCAAAGCAGGAAAGAGAAACATATTGGAAGGCTTGCTGCACCCTCAAACAGGGTTTTCTTCCTCACAAACTATGTCTAATACTCCAAGGCCAGCCTTAGCTTTGCGCAGAAGTCAAAAGAAAAGCAAAGAGAGAAACAGAGATAGAGAGATCAGGAGAAAAAATATCTGTGGAAAAAAGTTAAGAATTAAAAAGATCTGGAAAATGTAGAAAATGATCTCTCGGTCTGTCAGTTTCATATCTGGCACCTAAAACTCCAAGGAAATTGGATCTATCAGCTATTTGGATCCAATCTCTCTCACCTCAACTTTTGTTCTCCCTGGAGCCTGTGAGTCCTAAGCTACAGTCACATATTTTGTGAGAGAGATGATAATTCATGCCTCTGTCAGTGGCGTCATCATCAAGGTTGGCTTGGTTCATCAGAAGTCTTACCAAAATGGATATTGACCAAATGATGGAAATTTTTAAGGACACAAATCCAGCTGGAATTTCTTCTGGTGCTGTCCCCATGATGAGCTCCAGGTATGGGTACAATTACCCCTCCTCTTTTCTCTGCACCAGTCTGCCCTTTTTATTTGGTCCCAACAGGTCCAAGCCCTCCTGTTGTGCCTCAGTCAGAGATGACAGCTTGAGGAACTTCATTGTCAACAACATCCCTTGCTGTCTTGGCTTTGATTCTTTCAGATCAAGATGAGTATTAGAGTGGAAGCATCGTTGCCAGGGTTTCCAGTGGTAGAGTCTGCTCCGAAGTTTTTAGAACTTTCTCTGCCTTTTGGGGCCTCTGCTCTTGATAGCTCAGGTCCAAGCTCTTCCTCAGAGCTGACCTTGATTGGCCTGGGGAAATGTCCTGAGTCATTCAATAGGGAGGACATTTCCTCGGCTCTAATCATGGCATTGGCTTTCAACGCTTTTGAATGAGTCTTGGTTGGACCAAAAAGTCAGGTGAAGCCTTCCAGTTTAGATCTGTCTCAACTTCCAGTTGACCCTGTGACTTTTTCCTCTCATTCTGATCAAGGGGGGCAGTCAACACCTTTAGGCATAGAGGATTCTTGCCACTCAAGTTCCCAGTCTGATTCATACCTGTTTGCAGAGTGTCTTCAGAGACAAGGTCCTGTAAAACGGATGTGCAAACGGAAGCAGTTAGACTGTTCCCCAGAGTCTGTCACTGAAGACTTAGATTTGGATGAAGTTGAAGGTTCTCCCTAGAACCCCTCGAGAAGATGTCACATTTGGTGACATCCTAGAATTGATGAAACAAAGGGAGAGTTGGTCCAGTAAAACTCTTTCCCCAGATGAATCTGTGTTCCTTGTGGCCTTTGATACTGACTCATCTGCATCCTGGGTGGTACCACCTGCAGATGCCCTCCTATAGTTTGTGGCACAGCAGGCATATAAGAATGCTGATGTAGTGGAACCTATTACTAATAAGCCAGATAGGATCTTAGTAACCCCAAAGGACAGGAAACATTGGAGTAAAGGACCACCAGTAGATGCCATGGCAGTAGTAGCAGCCAAGAAAAAGGAACGGTCTGAGGAAAGTTCTTTTTATCCCCCGTACAGAGAGCCAAGGGTGCTGGATGGATTTTGGAAATGACTTCTGCTTCAGTGACTTTCACACCTTGAGCACTGAATTACCTTGCAAATATGCCTAGTTTTCAGACGGACCTGATCAAAGAGCTTTCCAAGTCCCTTGTGCATATCTTACCAGCAGATGTTCAAAAAAATAGTGGACACCCAACTGTCTGCTCAGCAGTCCACTTCTAATGTGGGTGTGCGTCTACACTACAATGCAGCCAAGGTTACAGCCAGTGCAGCAGGCTCTAGCATCACCATGCATGCATTGGCATGCCTGGATGTGTCTGCAATTTCATGGAAAGCTTTAAGATGTCCTTCGTTAATTCCCCATTTGATGGCTCCACTCTTTTTAGACCAAAAGTTAAAGAAACTCTTACTAGGAGTGAACAAGATAGTAAGACCCTGTCTGCTGTTGGAATCCATTTCTCCACCTCACAGAGAACCTTTTCAAGGAACCAGAGGGGTGGTAAGATGATGTGGTTCAGAAAATCACTGGGTTATCATCAAGACACAGGAGACAGACCTCTCCAAGGCAGAAGGAGAGGTAAGTGAAATGGACATCACCCCAGGGGCAGAGGCAGACTGCATAATAAAGGGTTTTGCAGTCCTTTCACTGAGAAACCCTATCAGCACTTCTGAGGGGTTAGCTGACTGCCCCACACTGAAAACAGTCAGGGGGCATTTATTCTCATAACCACAAGCCTGAGAAGATATTACGTTGGATTCCTGGGTGCTAAGGGTAAACACCAAGGGCTATATCATTCCCTTTTTGTACCCTCCAAAAAAGAAACTAAAGATTCCCAACATCCCACCAAGTCACTTGGAATCTACAGCAGCAGATGTTTCAAAGTTGCTAGAAAACAGGTCATCCAACAGGTTCCCTGAGACCAGTTAGGATCCAGAGTCTATTCTAGGTTATTTTTAGTTGTGAAAGAGACAGGGAACCTCAGGCTGATTTTGGACCTTAGCCATATCAATCAGATTGTGAGACAGACAACGTTCCATATGGTCACAGTACAGTCCATATTGCCTCTATTGAGGAAGGATGATTGAATGTGATCTGTAAATTTCCAGGATGCCTACTATCACATAATGATATAGAGGCAATCCAGGAGATTCCTCCATGTCGTGCTGGGAGCTAGTCATTTTCAATTCAGAGCATTGTTCTTCAGTCAACACAGCCCACCCCCACCGAGGTGTTCACAGAAGTTCTGGCAGTGGTAGCAGCTCATCTCCAACTGCAGTGGATCCAGGTTTTCCCATACCTAGGCAATTGGCTCCTTACGGCTACTTCAGGGGATCTAGTGGTACAACAACAGAAACTATTATTCTGCCTTACAGAGTTAGTGGGAGTCACAGTCAATCAGTCAAGAAGCCAGTTGCCTTCCATGTAACATTCAGAGTTTATAGGATGTTACATTGACATGGTTCTTCAAATTGCCAAGCCTCTAGATGCCAGAGTGCTATCCTTATGCATAGTGACCTCTCAGGTAATTCAGCACTCTCTTCCTAAAGCAAGGTTGTTTCTTCATCTGTTATATGATGGCAGAGGCCATCAAGCATAAGTTCCCCTGGTGAGATACCATGAGAGTATTACAGTAGACTGTTTCAGTCCAATGGTCTCAAAGTCTACACCCTGTGCATGCCAAGATTTATTTCGTAATAATCAGTAAAACCATCAGTAATGGAAGGAGAACCTTTTTGTCCAGCAAACCCCCAGGCCACAGTAACCATGGACACTTTCCTTCAAGGGTGGAGGGGGCATTTCGAGGGGAAGACTGTTTGATGTGCTTGATCACCCCAGAGGCCAACCTTCTCATGAATGTCTTTGAGATAAAAGTGGTCCTCCCACCATTGCAGGCTTTTCAGGCCCTCCTCCCCAACGGTGTAATATCCATCCAGAATTAATGCACTGGGGATTCTCTTTGTGCAAAGTGGGGGTCGTTCATTACACTGGTGCCAGGCTCACAGATTATAACTGTGTAATAATGTGGGGAGAAGAGGTTGGCTTTGCCCAAGCAAGAAAGAGAGTTTAATTTTTTTCTTACCTAGTTTCAGTGGCTTGGTATTTATTTCATAAATATACTCTATGGCATGTTGCATTTTTGCACCATTGTGTCATTGAGTCTGTGTTTGTAGGGGATGTTAGAGTGGAAAGACATAGATATAAATGTATGATTGCTATGTTATAAGTGATTGTTTAAAAAAATGATACTTGTTTAAAAAAGGCAGGAATTGAATAATTTATGTAATATTGCTTGGGTTATATGATACATAGCAATATATGTGAAATATAATGTTTGTTATGTTAATATAGTTTGATTACTTTTATTTGCCTACAAGGCTTTCTCCATTCCAGCCTTGATGGAGCTGCTACACATTTGCAAAATAAACAGCACTAGACTTACCCAATCTAAGGATCCAAACCTCATCTGTGGCATAAATAATACTTGTTGGAGGGACAGGTATATGTCTATAAGATTACCCCTTCTCCGGAGCAACACGTTGCCCATTCATATGAAGCAGAGCTCTTCCCTAAGTCTATTCAAATGCAGTTTGGACCAATGGATAAAAATCAGAAATTTACCCCTGCCTTATCACCTTTGTCCCTTATAGATGGGTCAGTTTGTAGATGATCTAAGGCACAGGCATATACCAAAACCATTCTATCCCATGGGCATTGTTAATTGGTAAAATTGGGGCATGAATGGCTAGGCTTAAAAAGGCTCTAGGGCTGTTAGCCTAGTAACCTCCTATGATCCCTGTGATACTAAGTCATTAGACCTGACACATACCTCCCTGGACTATATGAAAAGAGAGATGTTATGGAGCCCTTAGACTACGTGTACCAGGCTAGTATGGGCCTAGAATTGCGCAGCATTCTACCTTCACCATGTATGATGCCATAACATGAACAGAAGATGACTGACTTTAATGATTGGCTTAGCTTCTTGTGTAATCCTAAGGAGATGCAGTATTTATCAACATGAGAGAATGTGGTTGACAGACCACATTGCTTTGCCAAGGATGGTCTGCACCTTTCAACTCTGGGCTTTTGTATGTTGACTAAAACACTGTCCTCCGCATAGTATCTTTTTTTTAGGCAATGCCAAAATGACAAATGCTCTGACATAGCAAAACAACCCAAGGGAATCTAAAAGTGTTACTGCTCAATACCAGGAGTTTAAACAAGAAACTCCACTTCCTCTAAACTCTCCTCACCCTTAAGAATGCAAATACTTGTGCAAGTTACTAAGACATGGTTTAAAGCCATGGGGAGCACCCTTGGCAGTGCAAGGTTACAATGCCTTCCACACATTTAGGCCAGCTACACCAAAGACAAGGAGTAAAGGGTGGTGGTGTCTCAATTTTCACCAATAACAAGGTCACCTCAAGGCTGGTCAAAAAGTATGATGCGCTTGAGCACCTCCATGTCCAAATTACTAAAGGCAAAGTCCCATGCCATATCTTTGCTAGCTATAGGTCCTCCTCTATGTCCCAGGAAACCCATAACTAACTCTTAGTTAAACTTAATGGAGATGCTCACCATTGAGCCCAGTACCATATACACTATCGACTTTAACTGTCATACTATAAAGTGGAATTCCTGCACAACCCCGAAACCTGGAGGCTCAGAGATTCTGGGACATTGTAAACATAAACAGTTTGGACCAGAGTCTCCTCATGCCCACTAGGAGAGTAAAGATACTGTACCTGGTCCTCACAAACATAGGAGAATACTGCAACCCCCCCCCCAATGTAATATAGGAAGATAGCATAGACACTAGCAACACTTTTATCCACCCCATCAGCAAAATTAGCTACAAATGTTCTTACCAAGCAGACTGTAACACTCCTCACATAGCATATTTAGCTATGTGTTCAGAATGTCCCACATACTATGTAGGCAAATCTGATCAATGTTTCAAAGACAGAGTTCTGAGGCATCTTTTTGATATTCGGAACTGTGATTTAAAAAAAAACTGCCTTGCAGCTCATATCAAGCAGTTTCCAACTCATCGGTTTTATTTTTAAGTTTTGGAAAATTCCCATGTTGGAATGAGACAAGGTGATATCACTAATGACATGGAAAGGAATGAAATTAAATGGATTATAAACCTGAGAGCGGACAAGTCTCCAGGTTTAAATGCAGTGGTTCCACTACGCCCTATACTTAAAAATAAAAGACCTACTATTGGTTAGACTACAAGGAGCATGCATATTCACACTTTTTCATTGGTCTAATTTTTGATTGGATCTGAGAAGAGGGTGATGGCTCAATGTTACTTTTTGATTGGTCCCCAATGATTTTATTAAGTGTTTCCCCACTTCACTCACTACGATCTGAATAAGGTTAAGTCCAAAAGCGCTTATTGCTTTTTGCTCAGATAGATATTCCTGGTTAAAAAAAATGAATGAATGAATAAACATAAATTCTAAAGCAAAGATGTTTAGAGATAATGTCTCTCATATTTTTCTTTTGTTCTTTGCAAAATATATGGTTCTTTTGGTCCATAATTGATGACTGAATAATGACAGACATTTTATTTTTATACATTGTATCCTTCAGAAAATGCAGTCCAATGCAAAAACAAAATTATTCTAGCAATTTCTAAGTGTGTAAGAGCAATATTTAAAATGTGTCCATTATTCTGAGCCTTGTGTTCATTATTATTTGTTGCCTTTATCCCAGATGCTTGAGCCAAGAGGTTGAGAGGTATATTTTTTATTCAGTTAGATGAGGTATTCATAACAAAGTTGATATAACTGCTGGGTGAGGCTGGAGACACTGTGGATGAAAGTAATTTATCTTCTTGTCATTTGCTCAGTTAACCATCTTGTTTTGCAGAATTAACATGCATTTGTGAAAAATAAGTTGGAATACTTTGGATGGATACTGTGTATATGAAACAAAACTTTAACTCCATAGTTCTCAGCTGTCCTCTAGTTCATAGAGTGCCCATGATTCTTCCTTATGTTTTTGGTTTGTTTGTGTTTTCATGGAAATCATTGAAAATTGCAGTCGGTAAATACTGAAACATTTGAGTTTCAGACCATGTTCTCCAGAGAATGCATGTTAATGCAAAAACCTTTATTCTAGCAAATATCTAAGTACATAACAGAAATAGTCTGTCCTTGATTATGGGCCTTTATTGCATACTACATTTTGGCTTTGTCCTAACTCTTGGTCTTTGAAGTTGGGAGATATTTTTAATTATGATCAGATGAGTTTGTACACAACAAAGTGGCTCTAACTGCTGAGTGTGGGGGGTGGGGGGTCTATGAATGAAGGTAACTTAGTCTCTTGTCTGTGCAATTTAAACAGTCTGGTTTTGTAGGACTAGTGTGCATTTGTATGAAATAAGTTGAAATACTTGGGCTACTATGTTATTGTGTGAAGTAAACTTGAAACGCATTATTACGCCAATAATCTTTAACAAAGAAATGAGGACATCTGGGCAGAAGACAGAGTAACTCCAATTGCAGAAAATGTCAAAAAGAACAGATTATGGTTGTTTTGGCATATGCATAGAAACACAAAAGATAACTTGGTGAATAAGATTTGGGACAGACAGGAAGAAGGCAAGAGGAAACAAGGGTGTCCAGCAAAGAGTTGGATGGATTTTATGATAGAAGACCTGCAGTACTCAGGCATGAGTATCAAAGAAGGTAGGAGAATGGCACTGAATAAAGAGAGATGGTGACAGTTGATATGACACCTAGACCCCATGTAGAAAATGGGAAAAAGGGGGTTACTGCTGTGGATGATGAATCAGACTTCTTAGGTGTACACTGTCGATTATGGCACTGTAATTGCTAGTATGGGCACTGCTTGTGGGTGAGAATGCCTGGCCCTGCTGTCCGTATCAAGATAAAAAGATCTATGTGGACTACACTGTCAGCATTAGGACTTTAATTGTTAGAGTACTGGAGCTGTGTGTGGACAAGAATGGCTAACCTTTCTTCTCATCTTTGAGTTAACAGGTTCTTAGTTTGGCTGCATAGGACAAATGTGCATTTGTTTAAAGCAATTTCTAATTCTGTACATTTGCCATTTTTGATCATAGTTGCGCATTTGAGAGGTACACAGTCAATTGGCTGTAACTGATGTGTACAGACATTGGTGGATTATAATGACAGAAGTTGTAATGGTTTTAAATAAGGAAAGTGAATATACAAAGAACATGTACTTTTATATGTGATCCAAAACCAAAAGTATGGTGGGCTTCGGGGCCCATAATTTGAAAACCACCCAGGGCCCAAGGTACACTTAACCCTCCACTGGCCTCCTACCTTATAAAGCAGATATAGCCACTTCACATGTCTAATTCTGACTCTGTCAGAGTCCGTGTGGGTATTAATGACTAAAGCCATACCTCCATTGACCATATGAAGTGAGACATGATCAAGCTCACTAATTATTTGTCTCAGACAGGTATGAGACTAGTACTGAGCAGTATACTACCTTCTCCAAGGATGATGGCATGTTACCAAGAGTAAATGACTGATTTTAGCAATTTGTTTAGCTTCTGGTGTCAATTCAATGGGGTACATACAGTACTTGACAGCTTGGGAGGACATATTTGAAGATCACGCTTCTTTGCCAGTGATGGTCTGCACTTATCCTCTCTAGGCTTTTGGATATCGGCAAAGACCTTTTCCACCCCATAGTGACTTTTTTAAGCAATGCCAGACTGATAAACCTATCGACTTAACTAAACCTATGAAGGGCATATCTGAAGGTGGTATTGCTCAATGCTAGATGTCTTAACAAGAAACTCCACTCCTTGCAAACTTTCCTCTCCCTGGAGAGTGTAGACATCTGTGTAGTAACAGAGACATGGTTTAAAGTCATGGAGAGTACCCTAGCAATGCAAGGTTATAATGCCTTTCACACATTTAGACCAACTACTGCACAGGAGGGAAATAAATGTGGTGGAGTCTGTCTATATTAAAAATAACCTCACACCCAGACTAGTTAAAGTGTTTGAGTCACTGGAGCTTATACATGTGCAGCTCACCATAAACAGGGTCTTGTACCATAGCCTTGCAAACTATAGGTCCACCTCCGTGCCCTAGGAAACCCATACTATCTGTCTCAATGTACTAGCGTCACTCAGCATTCAACCCAATACAATTATCATGGAGGATCTCAACTACTCCTCTGTAGTTTGAGAATCCTGCACCACTTCTAATAAACAAGCCCTGTGATTCCTAAACTTTAATACCAACATCCTGGAACAGTTGGTCCATTTCATATCATGGATACAAACATCCTTGACCTTGTACTCACAAACATTGGGGGTGGGGGGAATGTTCTACACCCAATGTAATGTCATCACTCGTCAGATCTGGTCATAAGGCAGTATTGCTTAAAATAAAAAATAAATCTGGGGATCTAGTGAAATAAAAAATCTTTAGTAATTATTCCAAGATTACCCTCTTCATGATAAGTGACACCTCAGCTATAATACAAACATTTCCAAGCCCAGTAAACACTATAGCATATGCCGAACTATTTACAAAATCTCAGTAGTGTCATATTGATAGCTGTGTGGAACAAGCTGTGCCCAGTCATATTACGAATAAGACAAACTAAAAGACAAGCCACCCTAGTGGAATCACAATATCAGTCGGTTATACATCAAAAGAAAAAAAAAATCTTGGTCAAGAGTAGGAGGAACAAAGCCGTACATACTAAAAGCCCCCTAACAAATCTAAACAGGCTTGATTAATACTTCAAAGGCTAAATTTGAAGAAAAAAATAGCATCTCAGGCAAAGGACAACCATAAGACTTTCTACAGCTGTGTCCATAACCTCAGGAGGAAATATGCAAAAATACACAGAATTTACTGTATCATCCACACTGAATCAGAGGCCATTACCAACCCTTTGACTGACAGGTTAAGCTCTAATTTTTTCTCCAACTCACCCCCAATATCCAAATGAAGTACCACATACCATAATCCTCCAACCATTCCTAGGGAACAGGTCATCAATGCACTTTCTAAGGCTAAAAATGCATGTGTATTGCTTGTGGCATTATGAGGAACGGTTTACAGAGCACAGTGCCATCCAGTATCACTCATGTTGACATCTGTCAGCCTTCACTATCACCATGTTGTATGCTTCTCAGGACTGGGAACTGCTTTTGTTCAGGGGGTTGTTCCTGTCCAGTTTTATAGGCCCTTGTACCCAACCTGGTTGGCTGTCATGGACTGTACCATTGTCCTATATGTGGGTGACTGGTTAGTTGGCATGTAATCTTGCCCCTAGTGGTGCACGTAGTTCTGCAGTACATTTGTGTCAGTCCTCTATCTTGATTTTGATTTGCTGTTGCATAGTTAACTCCATTTGACTCCTCCAGGGTCTGTACCACTAACCAGTGTAGAGCACACTAATGATTTTCTGTTTATCTGAGTCAACTCCCCATACCCTTTTGTCATTTTTGTTTCTCTCCATTTATGTTAATGTTTTATACAGTGTGGTCTACATGGGTTGAAAGTGAGTACAGATAAGACAGTGGTAATGGCAGAAAATTGGGGAAATTGGAAGAAGCTGGGAATTGAGATAGAAGGGGGAAGCACATGGGCTCACAGGTTCATAGATTAGTACTAGGCTAACTGCCCTTGTAGGCCACTTTAAGTTTAGCCAATTACCTCAGGTGAGAATTAAATTCAGAACCTTATGTTTGTAAGGTAAACACCTTAACCATTATGCCAACTTCCCTCCCTGTAGTGGAACAGGTTAACACATATCTGGGAGGGGTGGTTTAGGAGAATGCAAGACTGAATCAAAAGGTCATAGCTAGAATCAGAGGGGCTGCAGTCAACTGGCACAGTATGTCAGGGGGTAGTGTATAATAGAAGAATGCCAAATAAGCTGAAACGTAAGGTGTACAAAACAGTGGTGTGGCCAGTGCTAATATATGGTACAGAAATCTGGGCAATAAAGACAGAGGAAGCTGTAGGTGATGAAAATCCATTGCTTGAGATGGGTGGTAGGATGCATACTGTGGGACAGATGAAGAAATGAGGTCATAAGAACAAAAACTAAAGTAGCTCCAGTTGCAGAAAGATAAAAAAGAACAGATTACAGTGGTTTGGGCACACACATGTTCAGAAGAGCAGAAGACAGTGTGGTGAAGACGATTTCGGACAAACAGGAAGAAGGCAAGAGGAAACCAGGGCATCCAGCAAAGCGGTGGATGGATTGTGTGAGAGAAGATCTGCAACAGTCAGCCTGAGTGTCAAAGACTTTTCTGAACATGTGCCTAAATGGGACATTGCCCACATTTTCTCATGCTCCCTCCCCTACCTCTGTATGTGTTCCTTTCTAAAATATTCTTGATGTTAGAATTTCTTTTGTACACTACCAATGGCTTGTGTCCCATTTTTTCTTTATGTTCCTCATCATCCATTAAAATACACCAGTTATTGTTAATAACCTCCTTTATATCTTTGAACAAAGGGCTAATTGTTATAACCATAGCCCGATTAAAACTCCTTTCCATTACTTCAGGATCCTGATAAGTATCAACACTCACTTTATTGTGAGTAACTATGGCTTCGACATTAATTCCTAACAGAGGAACAAAATGCCCATCTATTATTTTTCTAGTAACCTCCTGTAATATAGTGTCAATGAATGAATTAGGATACCCCCTTCTTAATAACATATACCTCAATGTCTCAATTTCTTCTATAAATTGTTCAAAATCACTCACCATCCTTGCCAACCTCACAGCCTGTCCCTTCACAAGTTATTTTTTCTGGTGAGGGGGATGGCAACTGTCAAAGTGTAAAAGGGTGTTAGAAAAGGTGGGGTTTCTATAAATGGTAGAAGTAAAACATTGGCTGACCATATCCTTTTTTAATTTCTAAATCTAAATAATGAACTTTGTCAGTAGAAGCTTCCATAGTAAAGGACAGGAAGGTTGTACTTTCATTCAGAAAGTCAAAAAACCTGTCTAAACATTCTTGTGAACCTTCCCAAAATATAAGGATATTGTCCAAAAATTTACAGAACTTAAATAAGTCATTCTTAAACATGGCATTGCATTCCCATTGTGTTAAAACAATGTTGGCAAATAGGGGGCACACACTGGCCCCATTGCCACTCCCACTTTTTGTTTAAAATATTGATTATCAAACACAATTAAATTGTTGTCAAGAATTAAGTCCATAAGCATTCTAAACATTAGAATCCTATCATGACCCAAGGTGGTGTTAGAACATAAAAAAATCATAAAACCACAATGTACCTATATCATGGGGAATAACAGTGAACAAATCCTTAACATCGACAGTTGCAAAAATCAAATGTTCACAATACAGATTGTCTTTTATTTTACTAAGACAGTCCCATGAGTCTTTAAGGACATGCTGGTATTTTTCCAATACATTTTTTAAATGAAAATCAACAAACTTTGCCAAATTAAATGTGTTTGATGCCTGTCATTAAAGGTGCTGATTGTACTGGAATAGAAGTTTGCTCCTTTATCTCTTGTTCTTCTTTCAGCTTTTTCCCAATTAGGGGTCGCCACAGCAGAACTCCGGTCCGCTAATGATTGGCAGTAGATTTTTACGGTGCTGCGGTGGCAGCTTGATGCCCAACCTTCAATGAAGGCATGCCCATTTACGCATGTCTTTCAAACGCCACTCGACAGCTTCAATAAAGGAACATATCACAGGGCTAGAAATGCTGGAAAAATTGTAATTTAACTTGTAAACCTATAAAGCCCAATATTGCAGAACAGTGTATTACATGCAAGCACACTTTGAAAGTGCCCCTGAATTGACCTGTCCCTCGTAAAATACTTTCTGGATGATTAGTCATGTGGTCCCTTATTCCTAAAATATGTGATTTGTTGCCAGTCATTAGGTATTGAATTCAGTAAATAATGACATATATTTGAGTTTGACATTATTTCATACTGAAAATGCATGCTAAAGCAATTCCTGTTATTGAAGCAACTTTGTAGTTTTGTATGAGCAATATTTAAAAATCTGTTCCTATATCTGAGCCTTTGTGCTCCCTTTATTTTAGGCTTTATCCAGATTTCTTGAGGTAAGAGGTTTCGACGTATGCAAACCTTTTAAATGCTACTGCCACTACTGGATCAATCTTACAGTAACACAGTTGTGGTTCAGAACATGCATGCTAACACAAATCCTGTTAGTCAAGCAATTTTGCAATTTTATAAGTTCCATATCTGTCCCTGTTTTGAGCACTTGTGCTCACTTAGTTTTATGTTTTATCCAGATATCTTGAGCTAAGAGGTCCAGAGATATGCAAACCTTTTAATTGCTGGATCAATCCCACTCACAAACAGTTGTGTTTCAGAACATGCATGCTGACACAAACCCTGTTATGAGCCTTTGTATCTACTTATTTTAGGCTTTATCCAACTGCTGTCACTGCTTGATCGCTTTCAATCTTCACATACATATATACATGCGCACACACACACACACACACACACACACACACACAAACTTGTGCTCTTATTCTCGTAAGCACACATGCACTCACACATGCAGACAGAAACAAGTACACACACGCACACACACACACACTCTCTTTTAATGCTTCATTTACTTTTACACTCGCTAAACAGCAAAAGCTCTGTAAAATAACATCTCAATCAATTTCACTCACACTCTCATACATGCATGCATTCACACGTGTGTGCACACACACACACACACACACACACACACACACACACACACACATGCATACACGTCTTTTTTTTTAATTTTCTCCTTTTTTAATTTTATTTTACACACGAAAATAGCAAAAGTGCTGCTTAGTGAGTGTAAAATAATCTCAGCCATTAGCATTCATTCAGTCTGACATCCATGGCTCATTTAAATTACTAGAATGTAATCCCCTTCACTCCCACCCAGATCATTGCTATATCAACAAAAAGTAAGACTTGATGTTCAGAATAATTTAAATAAAATAACACTGTGGGCAGGAATGTATGTGGCATTGTTAAGGTGTGGGGGGGTGTTACTTGGTCATACTCAATTTGTAAATTGTGTACCCAAATTTTAAATGCTGAGATTGTCCCTTTAAGAAATATTATGATTTGCTACAAATAGAATTTCCTGAACTTATCCAGTTTCTCCTGTTCTTCCAATTTTGGAGGATGTATTTATTGCAGCCTGTAACTTGCCTAACAGTCAGCTTGCTGACCCACGAGAAAGCAGATGGAATATATAAATATCTTCAGTCTTATTTAAGTTTTTATATTATAACTATAGATCAGACCCAGCAGTGATTTCTCTGTTAAACCCAGCTGCTTCTAAACATCAAGTGAAAGCCAATTCCTCCCCTTCTAACAAGGTTGGGAAAGCTTTTGATCCATTAGGGAAAACCTTTATTAGTTTGTAACACTTATTTTTTAAAATTCTCAGTTATCAATCTCAAATGTTGAATGTTATAGCATCTGTTGCCTTATCTGAGGAAAAAGTATCTTTCTTTAATGTTATTGCCTCTTTATTTCTAGGGGCTACCCACTCTTTGAAATGTGTTTATGCTTTTGCTAATGCAACTTCCAGGGCTGCTGCTGCTGTAACTGCTATAACTGCTATGAGGAGGATTGTTTGATTCTGCACTCAAAACCTTTCTGAGAATATTAAATTTGAAATTTTGAATTTTCCCTCATTGTGTAAGAGAGAATTTTGAATTCTGCCGTAGACAGAGAGGTAGTCTTTGGACCATCTGCTGCAGAGCTCTTTAAAAAGTATGATGTGAGAGGGAAGCTGATTTAACGAATTTCACATAATTTTTAGCCTTCCTTCTCTAAGTTTGTCAAATGATTTAATGCTACCTTTACATTTTATGTGTGTTATTTTTTTTCTTTTGCAGAAAAACAAAATAAAGCAGACACAGCAAGCTGACATTAAGCAGACTTTTAGGAAAGCAATGGCAGAGTGGTTCCAAGAAGGGTGGAGAAGTCCCACCCCCCATCCCAGAAAAAAGGACAGTCTAACAAGTCTAAATTACTGTCTTTAAATCCCCCTCCCATGCTGGTAAGCCTATAATCTTTCCCAAAAATCTGAACCTCCATTTCTCCTGGATTTGTCTCTGATACAGATGCAAGAATGAGTTTCTCCCTCTTTTTCAAGGGATACCTCCTCATCTTACGTCTGTTTCCCTCATCATTCAGCATCTGTTTAGGAGGTGAAACAACCGGTCCCCCCACCTCAGATAGGAAGAGGTTTTCTTCAAGAATGTTTCTGGTGCCAAAGAAAGGAGATTCTTGAAGACTGATTCTAGACGTTTCTTTTTAAACCAGTTTTCCCATGTTCATTATGTTGTCTCTTGATGATTATCATCACATTCCAGTAGCTGCAGATTTCAGATGTTTCTTATGTTTTCTCTGTATGGATCACTATTTAAGTCCTCTGCATTACTCTTTGGGTTATCCACTGATGTAAGAGTATTTACAAAGTGTCTAGCTCAGTTGTCTTATCTTATTCTCAGAATATTGTTTACTCATTGTATCTGATTTCTCTAGCAGGACTCCACAAAAGAAAAGTTCAGTGGTACTTAAAATCAGTATGATCCCAGCATCAACATCCCCTGACATTCCATATTCTCATTTTTAGGGTTTGTGAGAAGGAAAATTCTTTGGAGGAGCAACCAAGTTTACCTCAGTTCAGGTCTACTGTTTTCCTTTCCAGCTCCAGCAGAGTCTGTAACAAAATACTCTTTAGGCTTATCTCAGGGAGCTGTGTGTATGGGATAAAAGCATAAGTCTCTGGAACAGAAAAGACAGACCAAAGCACACAAACATGAGAGAGATGTTTTCAGTCATCGGTGCTCTCAACCTGTATGGCCCTCCATGGTCCCCAGAACTGTTACAAGAGGTCACAGACAACATCACATAATATCACAGTGATGTGGTACATAAGTAAACAGGGAGGAACCAGATCTTAACCCCTTATGCAGACAAGCCATGGTAGCCTGGGATGTAGCTTTTCAGCACCATCTCACTCTACAGCCATTTTACATTTCGTCAGAACAAGCATTTGTGGCTGACAAGCTGAGCAGGACTTGGGTAGTCACTCATCAATGGAAACTGAATCAGAAAGATTTCAAGTAACTGATCCAGCTGTAGAGAATACCTTAGATAGATCTTTTTGACTCCACTCGTAACAATCATTGTTAAAATTCTGCTTCGGGACTCCATGCAAAGATTCCTGGAAAATACATGTCTTTTCTTTACCTTGAACAGGAATGTTCCTGTATGTTTTCCCACCCTTTCCAGTTTTAACTAATATCGAAGATCATTCTGAACAATTCAGAAGAACTCTCCAAAAATCATTGTGGTTACTCCCTTCTGGCCCAGGCAACAGTGGTTCTCTCTTCTTTTTGAAAATGGCCAGGGTCAGTGACCAACAAGCATCCTCACAGACTGGGCCTACTCACACAAGACCCAGGGATGTTTAATACATCCCAATTCCAATCAATAGTGTTACTACATTTTAGGCATCTATTTTCTGAGGGCAAGCAGCAGGTATTAAAGAAGGCAAGAAAAACTGCTACTAGAACATCATATGTTTGCAAATGGAAAAAAGAATTTCTACTTGGTGTCAAGACAAGAACCAGGAGCATTTTAAGGCTAATGTTTATCTGGTTTTAGATTATTCATGTCAATTATTATCCTATGAGCTTATCTTACTTCTCTATCAAGTTGGTCATTTCAGCATGTCTGCTCATGGATCCCCCTCATTCAGTGCATTTACATGTAAAAATGTCTTTGAATGGGGTTCTGTGTACTAAGCCTCATAAAAAAACACAGTGGCTCTTCCTTGAGATCTTAACTTTGTCTTGGAAAATTGACATTTGATCCACTTCATCAGCCTGACCTGAGATTGTTACCAGTGAAAAGAGTTTTGCTCATTGCTCTGACTTCCGCAGGTGCTTATGGTGGATCAAACTTATCTCATCTTCCACAAAGGCAGAGTTTCTTTATGAACTAATCCTTCCTTTATGCCTTAAGTTTACTTTGAACCAAGCTATCCATCTCCATGTCTTCTTTCCAAAACATAAAAAAATGGAGAAAGAATATCTCATACTTTGGATGTCCACAGCCAACTCAGATATCTTGACAGATTTAAATTTTTCGGAACTCCGATCTGCAGTTCATTTCCAGTGTGGGTAAGGAAAAAGAGCAACATGTGTCAGAGTGGACTGTTTCCAAATGGTTGTTTCATGCTATTACCTATTGTTCTACCCAGCACAGCAGGACAATTCCATGCATGGTTAAGGCACATTCTACTAGGGCCGTAACTTTATCTTTGGATTTTTAGAAAGGATTAGATTTTAAAAGTGTTCTATATGAAGCAGTTTGGTCTTCTGTACATGCCTTTACAAAGCACTACAAACTAGATTCCTTTTCCAAGTCTAGGACAGGCTTTGCTATGACCATTCTTCAGGGACTCTTGGACCCTCATCTTCCTCTTTCCAGTCAGTGTAAGCTATGGTAATCTACCCATATACTTAAGGCTACTTAAGAAGTGAACAATATGATGAACATAGCACAGTTGTGTAACTAAACTTACCATAACAGTAGATGTTCAAATGATTACTAGTGTATTAGCCACACCATCCCTTCACCCCCCCTCATTTTGTATTTTTTTTTTTGGCCAAGGTCAAAATCTTTTTTTTATTTTCCTATCATTGGCCTTTTTAGGCCATCAGCCTTCCTCTCACGGTTGTCATGATGCTCTGAAAGTCTTAGTACCCAAACCACTCTTTTTCTTTAGCACTGCTCAAGCTGACTAACAGACTGGGCACTTTGAAGATACCTTAAGCTTTGGAAGCTGAACAACTGCTATATCCTTATCTAAGTCTATTCTGCAGCAGTGAACAGTTGAACATCTACTGTTATGGTAAGTTTACTTACACAGCAGTACTATCCCCAGTTTTTCCTTGGATTACAAAAGGACTCAGTTAAAACCAGACAATAAATGGTTACAATTAAAAACATTGAAAATAGTTCAGGTCGTTCCCATTAAAAAAATCTCTATTGACTTGTCTCACAGTAACTATGCTCCAAGTACGTCAACATTTCACCTTCTTAAGGTGCTCAGGAGAGTCAAATTCTGCACAAAACAGCAAATGAAAGTTGCTTTTAAATTAACGTTCATATACTGTTAAACCCTTATAATCGCATAGCACAAACAAAAAAAAATCATCCTAGAAAAAATGAATCAAAAGAAAAGAGAAGCAGACCAATCAAGGTCTGAATTCAGTCCCTCCTGACCTTAAAGTGTCAAATTTGAGAATTGTTCCTGCTTTTAGCTGAGGTAAATAATTTAAAAATATCTCCTCCAGTTTTGTAATAAAAGAGCTGCCCAGACAAAGTTAAAGGTTGATTGTTTCTTCAACAGATTTTAAGGCAGTGAGCAGCAGTGGAAATATACAACACTGCCCTCTTACCCTCACTAAAATGTTCAAGAATTCTAACATCCAACCTTCTTTTGGTCTGACCAAAAATACCCATAAACTATAGAACTTGGGGAAGGGGGGGTATTCAGAGTAAATGCGGACTGTATTAACATTTATATTAGTGCAGTGGCCATTTCAGCTTCCTCAGAAAACTAATCTTCCCCGGTTTTCTCTGGTGTATTTCCTTCAGCCACCATAGACCAGGAATTAGATAGATACACCCGCTGCAACTGTTGCAATGTCTTCTGAGGGCATGAGAGAACCACTCTTGTCAGTCTCAGAAGAAAAAGTGAGGATTTTCTTCTATGCCTGTCCTGATCAGGATGCCTTTTTCTCATGAGTCCTGGGCATGAGTTTTGGCTGGTTCTATGGATATTCCATGTAAAAACAAGCAGAATGTTAAAGATTTATCTTCCCTGTCTCTCGTACCCTAGATAGGGAAGATTTATTGGACTTGGCTCATTGCTTATTTCAGACTCACTCAACACTTCACATTCCAGTTGCACTGGTAAGAGAAAAATAAATTCTTCTATTTCTGCAGATTCCCAATGTGATGAACTTGGAATGAGATTAGAAGTAACAAATTAGCTATTTCTTAGGCAACAGTTTCAAATTATGAGGAGAATATTTCTTCTGATTTTCTCTGTGAAAAATATTCTTTCCGAGACTATGTCTAGAATGAATCATTTTTTCAGTGGGAACAAATGACATTCCAGTTTCTTTGAAAATAAAAATATTATGATTTATTACAACTGGAATTCTAGCAGCCTACTGCTGTTCCTTCTTTTCTTCCAGTTTAGGAAGGTGTTTTTATTACAGACTGCAACATGCCTGACATTCAGTCTGCAGCCCCTGAGAAGGCACATAGACTATATACATTACCTCAGTCTATTCCTCAGTCTTACACATACGTTTTTTCTGACGCAAGACCTAACTCTGTAGTGATTTTCTTGTCAAATCCTTTTGCAGTGAAACATTTAGTAAATGCTAATCCCTCTTTCTCTCTGACAAGGATGCAAACATTCCTCTCAACTGTCCAGATTTTCACAAAATATCCAGATTTTTGTCTCACATTTTTGTTTGGTTTCTCATAAAATTGCTGTTTTCTGGCAAATCATTGGCAAATACTTGAGGACTGCAGTCAGAAACTAATGGAATACATTTGAGTTTCAGACTTCATACCATTCAGAATATTCATGCTAATGCAAAACTGTTGTTCTATCATCTTTCTAAGTTTGTAAGAGCAATATTTAAAAACTGTACCTATTTTGAGGCCTTTGTATCCCCATTATTTATGGCTTTGTCCAGATTTCTTGCTGTAAGAAGTTGAGAGGTGTCGATGGAAAGACTTTTGATAGACTTGGAAAAGAGAGTATATTCTTCTTCCACTATTATTTTCAGAATTCATAACTGTTAGTCACATAAGTTAAAAGTTATTTTGGTATTGTACAGATTACTCAGGGATGATCTGTGTATCGCCTACAAGGCAATTTTGGACCCTGCCCTACTATAGATGCTTCATATCCGTAAATCTAACTCCTCACTCACTACCGACTCAGAAGGCCTGAATCTAATATGTGACATCAACAAAACCTGCTGGAGAGACAGGTTTGTCTCTGAGAGGCTGCCAAGTCTGTGGAATAGACTTCCCATACGCGTCAAATAGAGCACTTCACTGACCCTCTTCAAGCACAACCTTGTTGAGTGGATGGGAAACCACAAATTTGTCCCGGGGGTTCCACATGTGTCCGTCATTGACAGGGGCAACAGTTGTTGACTGAGCTTTTTTTGGGGGGATAAACTCTTGGCTAGTCTTGGAAGGGCCCCAGGGCCATTAGCCTAGTAACCTCCTATGATCCTATGAGGATAAATCTCTAAATGTTTTTATTGCTTCTGTTTCTCAAGATACCAAATATTCTTAAATATTTTTATGACTCAGCTAATGCTTCTTCCAAAAAAGCAGCTAATGAGTCTGTTATGTGGATTTACATGTTAAGGTCTCAAAATTTTCCTGAAGATATAAAAGCTGACATTTTCAATTCTGCCCTTGATGGGGAGAGGTTGTATTTGGACTATCTGCTGATGAGGTCCTGAAAGAAAATGTGAGGAGAGAAGAAGGCTGATTCAAGGGGTGACACGTATTTTTCAGCCCCCTATCTCCAAGTTTAAAAATTTCATCCCTAATTCAGGATCCTTTAATAAAAAGCAAAATAAGCAGTCTCTGCAAACATTTGGCAAGCAGACATTCAAGAAGCAGTAGCAAGAAGGCTCTAGGAAGAAGAGAGTAGCCTACCAGAAAAAAGAAGAGCCCAACAAGACAGAATAACTATCTACACAATGTAACCCCACCAACACCCCATCAATCCTTTAATTCTTCCACAAAATCTGATTTTCCATTTCTCTTTTACAACAAATAATCTCAGAAAAATGGGTTCTGAATGTTATCAGAGATACAGATGGCAGTGGCAACCCCTACCTCCTTTTCAAGAGATTCCTACTCATCCACCAGATCAAAGCTTTGTACTTCCTCCCATCCGCTAGTTGAAGCGGTAATAAAACCTGTCCTTCTATTTGTTACAGTTAAGGGTTTTTATTCAAGGATGTTTTTGATACCAAAGATGAAGCTTCGTGGAGACCAGTCTTAGATATTTCTTTTCTCAACAAGTTTACAAAAGTTCCAAAGTTCAGAATGCTATCTCTTCATAACCTGTTACCTCCTATCCCACCTTTCAGTTTTTTGGTAACTAGATTTAAGGGATGTGTATCATAGGATTCCAGTAGCTACAGATTCAGTGCATTTCTTAAGATATTCTGTGTCTGGATTACATTTATCAGTTCTCTGCATTACCCTTTGTGTTATCCACTGCTCCTAGGCTGTTTACAAATGTCTAGCTCCAGTGATAGCTTATTGTAGATTGTAAGATATTCTAATTTTCCTTATTTAGATGACTTACTTATTTTTTAAGAGTCTTTTTCAAAGTGTTGGGAATAGGCCGTGGTGGTGCAGCGGTTAGCGTTGTCGCCTCACAGCAAGAGGTTCTCCCATTCAATTCTTGGCTGGAGCGCCTTCTCTGTGGAGTCTGCATGTCCTCCCCATGGTCAAGTGATGTTAAAGACATGCAGGTAGGTGCGTGCGTGAATCGGCGTGCCTTCTTTGAAGGCTGGGCATCGGGCTGGCAACTCGGCACCATAAAAAAAAAATCCACTGCCAATCATTAGTACACCAGAGTTTCGCTGTGGCAACCCCTAACTGGGAAAAGCCAAAAGACTTAACTTTAAAAGTGTTGGGAATCTCTGCCTTGGGTGAGAGATTTTCTCAGACTAGGTTTCTAGAAGAACATTCAAAAATATTGTTGAATTCAATCTCACAGAAATAGCATCAGTGTAAAGAGCTTTTCTCCAACAGGAAAAAGTATAGCTTTATCTAGACCTGTTCCTACATTTTCCCAATTAATCGAAATTTCTGCAAAGGAATTTCTGAGGATAGAATTCATGGCATCTATGATACTCTTGATTCTACTAGCCAGACTCCACACAAGAAAGATTCAGTGCTACTAAAAATCTGTATAGTCCCACGATTAACACCCCCTAACTTTTCAAATTCCAGTTTGGGGATTTGTAAAAATGGGACTACTTTGGTGAAGAGAGCAGTTTTATCTGAATCCAGGTTTCTGTTTCTCCATTATAGTTTCACTACAGTCTTGTAACAACAGATGCCTCAAACTTTGTTTTTTTCTTTTTGTCAAAGAGATGTTGGCAGTAGTAAATGTTGTCAATTCTCTAAATCATCTCTGGTCCCCAGGTTCTTTACAAGTGGTCACAGATAACATCACAGTGATGTGGTACATTAATGGGGGTGGGGGTTCCAGATCATACCCTCTGTGGCTGACAACCTGAGCGGCAGACCCACACAAATAGAAATTGCATCAGTGAGCCTTCTAGGACTTGATCCATTTGTGGGAAATACCTCAGATAGATCTGTCTGCTTCCATTTACAACTGACTGGAAAATTCTGCTCCTGACCTCTTTGCAAGCAGGCTTGGAAGACGAATGTCTTCTCATTGTGTTGGATGGAAATGTTCCTGTATGCTTTTCCACTGGTGTCCAGGGTATTTCTGAAGATTCAGAAGGACTCTCTAAAGATTATTGTGGTGACTGCATTCCATTCCAGACAACAGTGGTTCTTCCTTCTTTTGGATATAACCAAGGTAATTATCATAACCCTTCTAAATAGACTGGATCTACAAGACAGAGGTTGTTTGATACACCCCAACATGCAGCAACTTCAGCTAATTGCCTGGATGATAACATTTTAATACCTTTAAGGCACATATTTCCTGAGGATGTGAAGCAGGCATTAAAGGAAGCAAATAAACTTGCTACTAGGATATCATATATTAGCAAATGGAAAAGACTTTATAGTTGCTGCCACATTAAGATCCAATACCCTTTTAAGGCTAGCATTTATTAGGTTCTACAATATTTGTGTGAGTTATTATCCTCTATTCTTTATTTTTCCTCTATCAAAAGTCATCTTTTGGCTATTTCAGCATTTCTACCCATGGATCCCCATCTTTCAATAGACTCTTATATCAAGCTGTTTTTGAGAAGGGTTTTACATACCTGTCTATTAAAAAGTAGGAGGCTCCTCCTTGGGATCTTAATTTTGTGCTGCAATATAAACACTTGCTTCACCTCCATTTAAACCAGCTTATCTGGCTGATTTGAAGTTCTTTATATGGAAAATGGTTTTACTGATTGCTTTGAATTCTGCAAGAAGAGTGCCTATGTTGCATGCTGTTATGGTGGGTCAACTCTATCTCATTTTGCTCAAAGATGGGATTTATTTGAGAATGCAGCCTTCATATGTGCCTTAAATGGTATCTGAATTTATTTTGAGCCAGCTATCCATCTCCCTGTCTTCTTTTAGTAGCTAAAAATGAGGGAGAACGGATTTTTTGTATTTTGGATGTTCAGAGACAACTCTGGTACTGTTCTGACACAACTAAAATTCTGATCAACTATTCATTTCTTTTCAACATCAGAGAAATGGACAACCAATGTGTCAAAGCAAACGAGCTCCAAAGTAACTAAAAATGAGGGAGAAAGGATTCTTTGTACTTAGGATGTTCAGAGACAACTCTGGTACTATTTTGACAGAACTAAAATTCTGTTCATCTGTTCATTTCTTATGAAGATCAGAGAAAATTCTTTGTACTTAGGATGTTCGGAGACAACTCTGGTACTATTTTGACAGAACTAAAATTCTGTTCATCTGTTCATTTCTTATGAAGATCAGAGAAAAGGACAATCAATGTGTCAAAGCAAACAAGCTCCAAATGGTTTCATGCTCTTTCTTTTCGTTACTCCCACCGTAACAAAATAAATTCCAGGCTGGATGAAGGTACATTCAGCTACAGCCTTGGCTTCTTCATTTGCTTTTTGGAAAGGGGTGAACTCAGAGTATCCTAGTAGCAGCTTTGTGGTTATGCTTTAATACTTTCACAAAACACTACAAACTACGCACCTTTTTTCAGGTCTAGGGCAGGCTGTGCTAGGACCATTGTTCAGGGGCTCCTGGACCCTCATCCTTCCTCTCAGTCTTTCCAAGCTTTGGTAATCTACTCATATATCTCAGGCTACTGAAGCAATAATCTAATTACGGACATAGTACAGATGTGCAAGTAAGCTTACCATAATAGTAGATGTTTGGATAGATCATTTCTACAGTAACCATTCTCTTCCTCTACCCCCTAAATTTTTATAACTTGTTTGCCACGGTGAGGATGCTTTTTATTTACCTAGCAGTGAATTTTTTCATGTCTTCTAGCCTCCCTTCTTCAGTTGGCATGAAGAGCTTGTTAGCCAGACCTTTGGTTTTCTCATATGCCATCTCAAGCTTTCAGTGGTCTGGGAGTGTGTAAGGTGTCCTTAAACTTTTGAAACTGGCCAGCTCTTATAACATTGAAAATTTACAACCCATATAGCTTAGGCTGCTGCAACAGTGATCTATGTGAACATAGATTAGTTTTGTAAAATCTTACCATAACAATAGATGTCCTTCTCTTTTCTGTTGCGATATTCTTTACATGAGGGAATTGCCTGCCAAAGCAACCCGACGTCAGCCAATATATAGGTTCATAGGTTCATAAAAGACTTTTACTACTTAGAGGTGCATGGTACATTACACATAGGCGGCTGTTGGCTGTAGGCTATAAAAATGGCATATACATGCACCATACTCAGAACTGAGTGCCCCAGGAGGAACACCTGTCTATGTAAAGTATGTAGGCTAAGTAGATCCAAGGAGGAACAAAGTCAGGGAAAGGAAGGAGGGATGAAATACTGCAACAGAGAAGAGGACATATATCATTATGGTAAGATTTTACATGACTAATCTACATCCCTCTATTCCTCTGTTGCAGTATTCTTTACATGAGAGAGAATGCCAAAGCTAATGAAGAAAGGGAGGTGGTAGCAGCAGTGGAGCTCTCCATGAAACCATGGAGAATAGCCCTAGCAAACCCTGCCCTAGATTTAGAAATGTTGTCCAGTTTGTAAAGTTTGGTGAAGGTATGGCCTGAAGACCAAGTAGCTGCCTCCAGAATGGAGTTAGTGTCTAGTCCTTTGAAGAAGGCACCAGAGGAAGCAACAGCCCTGGCAGAGTGTGCCTTAAAAGGAGAAGGGAGGCTCTTTCCATGATGCTCATCGTAGAAGGAACTAGTTTTAGAGATCCGGCTTGGAAATAGTGTGTTTAGAAACAAGAAGTCCTAAAGCTCTTGGGTGAAAGGAGACAAACAACTGGTCAGATTTCCTGATATTTATTTGTTTTGTCACAGTAGAACCTAGGCTATCTATGCACATCCAAAGTGTGCAGAACCCTCTCTGCAGAGTTTTGTGGAGAAGGGAAAAAGCTAGGTAAATGAATAGACTGGTTGAGGGATAACTCATTTACCACTTCAGACTTAAAGGAAGGATTGGTGCAAAGGAGGGGAGGCCATAAGGGCCTGGAGTTCATAAACCCTTCTGGCTGAGGTTAGTGCAAGCAGCAATATAGTTTTCCAGGAGCAGTATTTCAGAGAGGCAGAAGCTGCTGGCTGAAAAGGGGCTAAGGTCAGTTTCTCCAATACAAAGTTAAGATCCAGGGGGATGGAACCATTTTCCTGGGGGGGGGGGGTCTCGTGAAGGATGCCGTTTAAGAATTGTTTAGCCTGAAGTCTAGAGGATAAGGGGGGAGAATAAGTTAAGCCAGCATCCAGCAATTCACACAGTGGGACTTCCAATATAAGTGGGTCCAGATTACGTGACACCAAGGTGAAAATATCTTTCATTTGGACAAATAAGATTTTGTAGTATTGGGTTTCCTGGCCTCCTGCAGAACCCTAAGCACTTCCTCTGAAAAAAGGTGTCTGAAAGGAATTAAAACTCTATCACCCACAACATCAACTGAAGAGTAGACAAGTAAGGATTGATGAGAGTTTATTTGTGTTGTGTGAGAAGGTCCACTCTGTGGAGTAACTTGTGGTGATTGCCCTTGGCTAAATGCTGGAGTAGGGGGAACCAATACCGTCTTGGCCAAAAAGGAGTCACCTTCAAGATTTTTGGTTTGTCTGTAAGAATTTTTACATAGAAGTTTTTTAACACCTCATAAAATAGCACTAATTTATAAGAAAGAAAATTTAAAATGTTGGAAATATGAAGAAAGTTTAGAGGCAAATTAGATTCATATGTTTACAGAGTGTCAGACGATTGTCTCAGTCTAGGAAGATTTTAGAAATTTTGCTAAAGCATTATGGTCAGACAACTGCACTATTACAAACTCTTTGATCCTATTCAATGTTTCAATACTGGACTCTATATCAAAAACTCAGGTATCTCTTCTATAGTCCATACTGGCCATTGCCTGAAAAGTTATTACAATGAACTGAAAAATTAAGAATATCCTCTCTTTCTCTTAATTTATTTAATTAGCAAAAAGTGTGTGTAGTAAGGAATTGCAAGCTATATATAACCGAACATCGAATATTGCATACAAACAATTAGCTGGACAAACAGTTGGACGGTGCAGTGGTGCAGCAGTAGCGTTGTCACCTCACAGCAAGAGGTTTGCTGGTTCGATTCTTGGCTGGGGTGCTTTCTGTGCAGAGTCTACATGACCTCACTGCATTCGTGTGGGTTTTCTCTGGGTAATCCAGTTTTCTCCCATGTCACAAAGACATGTGTCTGGAGCATTTCTCCCTGGGCCTCCACTGAAAACTGGCTTCATTCCAAGTCGGACTTTTCCGGTAAACAAATGTTAAAATAATAAAATTAGCTTGCCAAAAAATTAGTTATTTGTTGGAAAATTTTTAATGTTTTTTGTTTAATGTAATAATTTTGTTGTGGACTTTGTATTGTATATAGCTTTTTGTGTTTTTTTTTTTAGTTGCTTAGTTATTCTGTAATTTTGTCTCATGCTGTTTTAAAATTCAATAAAAATTAAAAAAAAAAAGATTTTTGGTTTGGCCTGATGAGAGCAAGGGGAGGAAAGGCATGCAGAAACATCCCCTTACATGAAAATCTGAGGGCGTCTGCCTTACAGACCAGAGGATATGGATTTCTGGCACAAAACTGTGGAAGATGTCTGTTCATGGGGGAGGCAAAAGAATCTATTTGTGGGGTACCCTGTCAGTGGACAATGTCCAGGAACACATCCCTGTGAAGCATCCATTTGTGTGGTTGTGTTTCGGACCTGTTCAAGGTGTCTGCCACTACATTAAGAAGGATCTGAAGAAGGTTTTTACTGAAAGCGCTTATCCACCCTAGCACTTTGTTTTGTGCTATTTTTTTATTGTTCGTATTAAAGAATTTAGTTTTTAACGTGATATGTTCGTCTTACGACAGCTTTGGTGTTATGCCTCATTTTTGTTCCTACACTTGTAGGGCTAGTCTGCAAAGGAGATAAGACTTTCCTCCTCCCTGCTTGTTCACATACCAGAGAACAGTCATGTCATCTGTGAAAATTTTTAGAGGACCTGGGATGAAGCGAGACTGAAAAGTCTGAAGAGCCAGAAGCAGTGCCCTCATTTCTTTTATATTGATATGTTCCCTTCTTTGAGAGGGGGACCAGATCTCTTATCCTTTGATAGAGCCAAAAGCTGCTTCCCACCCTGTGTCTGAGGCATCTGTGAACATCTCCTGGACAGGTTTTAGAGGATGGAGTGGGAGACCTGGGTTGGCAGTCAGCTGTTGAATCCACCAGGTAACCTGCCTCTTCAAGCAAGGGAGATGGGGATCTGGGAACTCTAGTGGATGTGCATGTTGCATCCACACTGATTTCACAAACCATTGTAGTTTTCCATGTGCAGTTTTGCCAGAGGAAGCATTGGGATGGTGGATGCCATGAAGCCCAGGGCTCTGAGAAAATTCCTGGCAGTGATATGAGTTAGAGAGAGAAGGCTTAGAAGGAAATGAGTTCCCAAGCCTTCTGAATGGGAAGAGAGACCTTCGTAAGGTCTGTTTGTATCCTGCATCCTAGAAAAATGTGGTCCTGAAATGGGGAGAGAGCAGATTTTATTTTTGTAATTTATTGTGAAACCCAGAAATTGTAGGATGGAAATGGCAGAGCTTAGGTTGTGCTCTAGTGTTCCTGATCTGACTGATTGAAAGATAACATCATTCAGGTATGGGAAAACCTGAATGACCTGGAGTCTGCAGTAAGCAACAACTGGGGCTAGGCATTTCATGAATACCCTAGGGGCAGTGGAAAGACCAAAAGGCAAGGCAGTAAATTGAAAATGCCAAGATGCCACAAAGAATTGTAAAAGTTTTCTGTAACTGGGATGAATGAGGAAGTGTAGGTAAGCATATTTTATGTCTATGGAGGCCATAAAGGCTTGTCGGATGATCAGAGGAATAGAGTTGACAAAGTATGCATTCTGAATGTAGGGACTTTCAGGAAAGTGTTGAAGAAGGAGAGGTCAAGGATGGTTCTCCAAGGACCCTCTTTCCTTGATACCAAGAACTTGGTTGAATAGAACCCTTTTCCCATTTGATTTGGTGGAACACATTGAATGATGCCTTGATCCAACAGGTCTTGCAGCACCTTTGGAAAATGTGGGAGTTGCTCTCTGGGTGGTTGTGGCATGATTCTGAAAGGTGGGATTGAATTCCAGACCATGAAATAACCCTTTTTTATGATGGAGAGCACCCAATAATCCTGTGTAATGGTTTCCTAAGTTGGAGTAGAAAGAAAGAGAAAGGTGAAGGGAGGGGGTCGAAGTGTTTGAGGTCCAAAGAGTCAGATGGAACCTGGTCTGTTGGGAAAAAGCTGTTTTTGAGGTGGGGTTTGCTGGGGGAGTCCTAAATTGCTGAGGTCTTTTACCATTCTTTTTAGCCTTAGCTGGAGGGGGCCATGACTGCCTTCTAATAAACATAGATTTAGAAGGATAATTTCTTTTGAATTTTGGTACAGGGGAAACCAGGATGTGTTTCAGTTTCTACATCTCTTTACCCTTCTCCTGTAAAGTTTTAAACAAGTGCACAGTAGCAGGCCCAATCAGGGCTGAATGGTCCAGAGGAGCATACATAAATCTGGATTTAATGTCCTCTGGCAAGGGTTGAAGTCTCAACCAGGCAAATCTTCTTAGAACTTGAACTTGTGGCAGCTGCTTTAGCTGAAGTCTCCACAGCATCGTAACTATATTTTATCGAACTGCGGGCCACCTGAGAGGATACCCCAAGCAAGGATGAACTCAAGACTTGTTCTCTGAGTCAGGCAAATCTGAAATTATTTTAGAAAGTTGGGACAAGAGCTACATGGTGTATTTAGTCATGTGTGTTTGATAATTGATAGCCCTAAAGGCAAGGGTGGCAGATGTGTATATTTTTTTGCCTAACCTCTCCATATCTTTGTCAAGGGGAAGAAGGGGGTGGAATGAAGTAGCCTTGAGGGCTTATCAGAAGCCACTCTAATGACAGAAGTGTCAGCAGAAGGGACTTTGAAAAGGAACTTACAGTCTCCAGGCACCTTGTAGAATCTGTCTGGTTTCTTAGATGCTAGAGGCTGGGAATAAGGAGTTCTACTGGAAGATGCAAATGCATCCAAAAATGCAGGTAGGACAGGAGGTACGGCTGAGGGACTAGGAGTGTCTGCCTGAAGTAACTCGTAGTAATGTTTTTGTACTTCAGACATCTCACAACTTTCCCATTTGAAATATTATCTCACCTTACCCAAGGTCTTAATGAAAGTAATTTCCTCCATTGGGGAATCAGTACCATTGGAATCCTCCTCCAGAGACACATAATCCAGTGGGGAGGGGATCTGAGATAAATAAGCTAGGGACTCCTCCTCTGAGCATTCTTCCTCTTCAGAAAAAGCCTCTTTCTTAACCCTGTTCTGAGGAGAAGTAACCCAGGGTGCAGCTGGTACTGAAATCTCTGGAGGAGGCCTAAGGGACATAAGGACGTTGAAAATGCCCTGTGTACAGTTTTGTCAGTCCTTTTGTGGATCTGAGGGAGGTGACAAATGCTTGTTTTTTCTTTCTTCTTGGCATGCAAATCAGCCCTATGTAAGGCTGGGGGATCAGATGTAGGTCTAGATTCAATAATGTCGGAATCAACTTCCTCTCTAACCAGTATTTGAGAGATCCCCCTAGGGCCCTTGGTGATTACAAGTCTAGGCTCCCTCTGGACATCTGCACTGGATGTCTGTTGTACCTCCAAGGATGTGCCATCATCCTGATCCAAGGCAATCTCCGTTACAGGCTTGGCCTGTGAATCAGACATAGGGGCTGATGTTTCTCTAGACATCCTCCACTGGAGGTGCAGCTGAAGTTTCAGGCCTTGGATTCTTGGGCATCTGCTTCACAAGCGACTCGGCCTCAGGCCCTGAGGATCCCTCCACTGCACTTTTCACAAGGAGTTTCAAGCACTGATTCTCTAAAGAAATTGAAAGGAGAAGATAAGCTACTTCTCAATGTCTTAGGCCCAAAGACCTGGCAGATAGGGCAGGTTGTATAATTGTGGGTAGGCCCAAGACAAAAAAGACACTGCTGGTGATTGTCTTTATGTGAAACCCGATGTCCACATTGCCATTTGTCTTTCTTGGATGACATTAAACCTAACAACAGCAGAAAAACTAAAGAAAGGATTCCCCAAAGGGGCACTTATCTGAAACTCTGAGACAGCAACCACTTCAGCAAACAGACTGTATGTATGTATGAAATGTTCAGACTGATAGCAAAGAAGTTCAGAGGATGGTGCGTGGTTACGCTGCTTTTATAGCCTATGTTCGATAACAGCCTACGTGCGACATACCATGCACCTCTAAGTAATAAAAGCCTTTTGTATATTGGCTGACGTCAGGTCACTTTGGCAGGCAACTCCCTCATGTAAAGAATACTGCAACAGAGGAATAGAAGGACATCTACTGTTAAAGTAAGTTTTGTTACACAGCTGTACTGTATTAGTTCCTTTAATGTAGGGTCTTCATTAGGAATATGACAGTAATCTAAAGAAGTTTTCTAAGGATAAGAGGGAAAGCCACATATGTGGTGAAAAAAAAAGCATGTTATCCTATTCAGAATGTAATACCTGTTGAATTCAAATGTTTATATGTTCCTTGTGATAAAATGCATGATTAATCAACTTATCCTTATAATTTTGAAATTGCTGCTCTGCACAACCCCCTTTCAAGGAATCTGCATTTAAAACTAGTTTCACTACCTCAAAATCAGTATCAAAAGTGTTGTTTATACAGGCTCAATAAAATGCAGCAAAGATATGGGGATGAGGGGAAGTTGAGTGTCAGCATGCATCATACCAGTAATCACAGGAGGCTTCCTGTAAATTATACTGTCTGGGTTAAAACCAATTCACCCAGTTAAGGTAGCATCAAGAACATTTCTCTACTGGAAAATGCAGCTTCAGTGGGTTATTGTTAATCTTAGTAAGAAACTGTCAACATTCCTTCAGCTAATCTTAACAGATAAATATACATTTGTATATGTCAGTTGCAAAATACCACATTCTATATACAAAATTTTATTGAATAAGCAAACTGCTTGACAAAATTATCTGTAAAAATACTGGTATATTAAGGGTCATATTGAGCACCTATTGCTGTTTCCATATATACTATAAAAAGAACTCCCAATTATACTTGAATTATATTTCAAATAAAAATGAAGTAAACTCAAAACAAAACTTGGAATCTGTCCTTTCCCCCAAAATTTGAATGACAGCATATATTCCATGCTGTTGCTGAAATGATGCATATAAGCTGTTAATATCAAAAGTAACAACTAAAGTGCACAGGGACCAGGAATATCGCACTTTGTCTTTCACAATGTAAAATACAAAAATGAATGTTAGGAGTAAAACAAAACACTGTTTATAATCAAGCAGTAACATAAGCATTTCAGGAAAGCCATCCTTTTAGCCTTTCAACATAACAAGAACTGAGCGGGTTAAAGACAGAGCTTGCATTAAATTTAATTATATAATGGATTCCAGCAATGATAGGATTTATCTAAAATACTAACTAAGGGCAATAGAGATAAAAAATGAAATGCCTTAGAGTCATAAACTTACAAAATGGTAGAATATGTCAGTGGAGCTTTGAAAACAAAGGAGGAGGAGGAGGATGCAGGATGCTAATAGCTGTAGAGAATCTAATTATTTCAAGAAAACAGTAGCAGTCTAAACATAGACAGAGTATTTGGCCAGAAGAGCAGCCTACTAGGGGCATTAAAAACCATGGTTGATAGGAAAACATGGCACTACAAAGAAAGAGAGGAATGCCTAGTGGAAAATAAGGAATAGAGTATTAAAACAGCTACAATCAACCACAGACATAAGCTAATCCAGTTTTTTTATTACAACAGCATAAATAAAACAAGGCAGAAGATTAAGTGAATAACAGTAGAACAGCCTTCAGTGCTGTGTAATATAGGCTTCTGCTAGCAGTTCCAAGGGGATGGGGGGCCTACAGCTATTTGAACCGTTAGAAAGATAGCATGCAAGCAAACTCACTGAAACATTAGCTCCTGGAATGTTTTTTTTTTTTTCCAGTTGTTTTGGCGCTGCTGTGAAATCATAGTTGCGCAAGCAGTATTTTTCCTGAAATAAATGTTTTTCCTTTTCTCCAGTGTTTGTGTGTCTGTGAAATTTGCATATGCAAATATGGGGGGGGGGGGGCTGCAGCTTGCCCCCTGACAAAACAGTGTTTTGTTGATTTTCCCTGTACATTCAGTGGGTGTGCAGCTGGGTAAAATACCTTAGCCTTATCATTGTGGAGATTCAGACTTTGGTTTGAGACTGAAATTGGTGAGAACGGATTAGTGCTATAACCAAACTAACAAATTCAATAAATAAACTCAGAGTCAATAATATAACCCCTCATACTGAGAATATAAGATAGCAAAAACATGAAGTAACAATTAATTAATTACAAAGAATGTGTGATGCAAAGAATACCAAAGCACATAAACCAGTAAAAGTGAGATGAAATTACACTGATTCAGTAGACATTTAAGTACAAAATGAGTAAGAAAGTAGGGTACATCTTGCAAAGTAGCAGCTTGCAATGTAGTATATTTATTCAGGAGGAGAATAGAGTAGTAGGAGGATATTAGAATTTGTAGTAGGTTTGGTCAGAGTAAGTATATATGAAGGTATAAGTTTGGTATATATAAGTCTGAGGTGGGAGGATTGAAGCACTGGAAAATAGTAAAGCATTTATAGTTAAAGAGTGGTATTGATTTAGGTTGTGTGGCATGTTGGGTTGCAGAAACTTTTAACTTGATTAAGCAGATGATATTTTAGTACTCCTCACATCTTGTGTTCACGTAGGCAATCCTTTTCCAAGGCAGGGTGTCTCCATAGCCTGAAAGGTAAACTGATATCAAAGTCATATAAAATAGGGAACTGGCATTCTACACAGACATGAAGCCATTTGAATGGCACTTCTGTCACATTTTCACCTCTTCTCATGTTTGAATAAACTTGTTTACATTTGTCAGTTCTGCCAGGAGAATGTCTTCCTATAGATCTGTTGCTGATGGCTTCTGTGGATCACTAGTGATATCTGCATTGCTTACTGTACTTATTTCCTTGTTTCACTTGAAAGAAAGTTACTGTTTGTCATTTTTGCATTTAAGTTACCTGTAACACATTGCACTTAAGTTACCTGGCACTTGCGCGCTAAAGCAATTATATAAGTCAGCACTAAAAATTAAAAGCACTACACCCTCACTCCCCACTGGCCCTTGTTTTCAATTATTAAGGAATTCCCAATATTATTCTAGCATGTCCAAAGGTCAGTTGTCAATCTCCTCTCCGGTCCAGCTGGTGAATCTGGGAATCTTGAGGCAATGTTACAACTGCCTCATGTACACAGACAACCCTCTCCTCCTCCCAACAAATTCCAACACATGTGAGAGATGCAAACATATAGCCAAACTGGAGGCTAAGCTCTCTCAACTCAGTACTGGCATAACCAGTCAGGAGGAGAAGGAAACCACACTCACTACAATTCCAGTCTCACATAGACCTACCACGACAGCAAACCAAACACATAATCACACAAAAACATACTCGGAGGCTCTAAATAAAGATCTGCCTAAGCAGCAGAGACCTCCAAAGCAGACACCCAAGCAACCGCTACCCCAAAACAAAACACGTGCAACACATATCTCACAAAGCCAGTGTGCCGAACAGTCACAGCCCTTAAGACTAAACAACACACCTGATACACTTGTAATAGGTGACTCTATCGTCAGGCACACTGACGTCCCACTCACCAGGCTGAACAAGGAGAGGGTCATGGTGAGCATCCTGTCGGGCACTAGGATCCGCCACATAACACAAGCACTCAGGTCACTCCAAGGCAAGTACAAATATGACTCAGTCATTGTCCATGCTGGTGTGAATGACCTGAGACATACCTCCCTGGACTACATGAAAAGAGACATAAAGGAGCCCTCTGAGCATGTAGCTCAGGCCGGTATGACCCTGACCTTGAGTAGCATCTTACCCTCACCAAGAATGATGCCACAGTATGAAGACAAGATGATCAATTTCAACAATTGGCTTAAGTACTGGTGTCATTCAAAGGGGATCCAATGCCTGTCAGCTTGGGATAATATGCTCGACAAGCCACGATGCTTCGCTAGGGACGGCTTGCACCTGTCACCCCTGGGCTTTCGGATATTGGCAAAGGCTCTTGCTACCCCCATAGTGCCTTTTTTAAGCAAGGCTCAAAAGACAAACCCACCTCCATAGGTATCACAAGGGATAAGAAACTAAGAGTAATGCTACTCAACGCCAGAAGTCTAAACCTCAAGATGCAAGCACTCGAAACTCTCCTTAGCATGGAGAACATCGATATCTGTGCAGTAACAGAAACCTGGTTCAGGGCTCCAGAGAGCACCCCAGCACTACCAGGTTATACCTCATACCATGCTTTTCGCCCCAAATCTTGGACCGAACCACAAAAGGAGGGGAAGTATCAATATTCATCAAAGATACCCACACCTCCAGGTTGGTGGCAAAGCACGAAGCATCAGAGACTATCCATGTGCAACTAACAGTGGGTAAAACTGCCTTCCAGTTTATAGCCTGCTACAGACCACCCTCCCAAACCCAGGAACCCCACTCGGCCTTTCTGAGAAGACTGGAAAATATGAAGGTCTCTCCAAACACCATTATATTGGGCGACTTCAACTACCCAAACATAGACTGGGAGCATTACTCTAGCTCCAACACCCTAGCATAAAGGTTCCTAGAATTTATAAACTCAAATGCTATGGAACAACTTGTTACCACTCCCACAAGAGGGGATAACATACTGGACCTGATCATCACCAACATGGGGACTCTATGCTCCAGACCAGAAGTGTATCCCTCACTGGTAAGATCAGACCATAAACTAATCTCACTGGATATTCACATCCAGACCCCACCCCCTGCCCAGAAAACCACAGTGAAAAACTTCTCTAAAGCAAATTTCACACTCCTCAAAACTGAGGTGGAATCCTTCAAAGCCCCGGGCCTATGGAAAATACGGCCCAGACCGCAGAATCCTTTATAAACGCATTCTATGAACACCTTCAGGAATGCATGGATCATGCAATCCCAAATAAAACCAAGACCCAATCCTCCAAAGGCAGACGTCCTGTCTGGTGGACCCCAGCCATAAACAAACTATACAATAGAAGGAGGAAGCTACTAAATGATAGAGCAAAATCCCAAAAAGCGAAGGCATCACTGATCAGTACTAGCAAAAAACTACGGGCACTCATAAAATTGTCTAAGGCCAGCTTCGAGAGAAAAATTGCACAGGACACTAAGGATAATCACAAGGCTTTCTTTAGTTATGTTAGGAACCTGGGTGATAATTCCCAGATATGCTCAGAATTAGTCCAAAATGACAAAAAATACACTAAACCCACAGACATTGCCAACATCCTAGCTGACAGGTTCAGCGCAAACTTCTCCCCACCAAAAGGGCAAATATTTATCCCAGCAGAGTGCTGCCCCCCTGACATCTCAGATGCTCAGGTAAGAGCCGCCCTCTCCAAAGCAAAAAACACAGCATCAATGGGACCAGACGGTGTCCTGGGCTGTGTCCTACATGAACTCCAAGAAGAGCTAAACCCAAACATAAAACTACTGTTCAATCTCAGCCTTACTACAGGATATGTGCCCAAAGAGTGGCGTACAGCAACAGTGATCCCTCTCCATAAAGGTGGTGCCTCAACGGATCCTGGAAACTATCGCCCCTTAAGCCTGACTAGCTTGGTCTGCAAAGCTATGGAAAGGATCATCATGGACCTCATAAATAAAGATATTGGGGACCTACAGACATTGGATCCTACCCAGTTCGGCTATGTTAAGGGAAGATCCTGCCTCTTAAACCTGGTTGATTTCTTTGAAACAGTCACCAAGGCCATTGACGAGGGGAAGGTGGTCCACACAGCCTACCTGGACCTCGCAAAAGCCTTCGATACAATACCCCACTTGGGCATTATAGATAAGCTCACCAGCTTAAATATAAACCCCTATGTCACTAGATGGATTGCAAACTGGCTCAAGGACAGAACCCACATGGTTAGAATTGCTGGAGCCATGTCAGACTCCAAACCCATTACAAGTGGTGTCCCACAAGGCTCTGCCCTGGGACCTCTCTTGTTCGGTATATATTTCTCGGAGGTACAGGCCAACACGGAAGGACTATGGCTGACCAAGTTCGCAGATGACTGCAAACTGGGCGCCATAATCGACTCTCCAGCCAACACAAGCATCCTTCAAAAGGGCCTCATAGAAACAGACAACTGGTGCCAGAGCCATGGCCTCAAGCTAAATGCCAAAAAGTGTATAGTCATCCCCTTTGGCAAAAACAAAGTGCCCACAAATTACCACATAGGTGGTAATCCATTAAGTACAGAAGAAGTAATTAGGGACCTGGGGACCCAAGTTGATAGCAATCTCTCATTTGACAACCACGTGGCCAAAGTGGTTAGAAAAACATTTTATATAGCCCACCTAATCATGAAGGGATTCACATCTAGATCAGGGGAGGTCATCGTGCCTCTTTACTCATCCCTCATCAGGCCCATAATTGAGTACAATGCCCTGTTTGGGATGTACCTTACCAGACACCTGCAGCAACTGGAAAGACCCCAAAAGTACCTCACCAAGAGGATCAAAGGGCTCAAACAGATGCCATATGCTGCCAGTTAAAGAAACTCCAGCTCTACTCAGTGGCATACCGCCTGTTCAGAGGCGATCTGTGCCTGACGTATAAAGCCATGTCCAACCCGGAATTAATGGACATGCTGCACCTCAGAAAATCCAAATCCCATCGAGCTATGCGCTCGAGAGACTTGAACCTTAGCACTGAAATAAATAGGGCATGCTGGAGGGACAGATTCATAACCCAGAGGCTCCCTTCACTCTGGAATAAAATCCCAGTCCAGGTTAGGCAGAGTCCCTCATTGACTCTCTTCAAGAGGAATCTTGATGAGTGGATGGGAGATCGTAGGTTTACCCCGGGTATCACTTCTGTGTCACTGTTAGACAGAGGCACAGTATACTAACCTCGAAAAAGGGCATAGCAAAATAAATTTAAAATGGGTGTCGAAAGCCAAACACATTCTGGCTAGGCTCATAAATGCCCTAGGGCAGATAGCCTAGTATGAACCTATGAACCTATGTAAAATCGGTATTTCAGTAACACCACAACTGCAACAGTTTCACACAGTAATGTACTAGGAGTAATGATAGACAAAAACATGGTTTAATCTCCATATAAAAGAAGTAATAAAAAAATCTAAAAGTCTACGTCCTCTATGGAATTAAGCCTTATTTAACTGAAGATGCAAAAGTACATATAGTTACAACATACCTACTCCCAAAACTTCTCTACAGATTCTCCATTTGTATCCATCTTAAAGCTTCCCAAATCAAACCTACTTTGGCAGTGCTGTAACAAAATAGCTAAATTCTCAGCTAACCTGTCATATGGGTCACATCATTGTTTAGCCTTAAAACAACTCCTCTGGTTAGAACTCCTCCACTGCTTGTCTTACTCCCAACTGAGTATCACACATGCACTTATTCACAGCCCTGAAAAATGACGAAGTCTGACCAATATTCTTTTCAGTATAAACCAGGCAGAAACCTACATTCAAGTGGCAAAAAGCTTACCAAGTGTGACCAAATCCAACAATACAGCAAGTGGCTCACTCTTCTCATGTCTTATCTCCAAAATGTGGATTAGCATTCTACTCCCTCTAGTACTAGGCACGACACTTAAATCCTTTAAACAGAATTTAATGCAATATCTAAAGGATACTTGCTTTTGCTCCACCTCTGGCTCAATTATCTACTTTCTCTCTCAATATTACTTACCTCTGTCTACTCTAAATCTGTTAAATTTCCTGTTCTTATTCTACCCCCAGTTTGAATAATTTACTTCTCTCCTTCAGTACTATACATAACTATATATTTTCTACTTAGCTAGTAATAAGTATGTAATATTAACAGTGCACATTTGCCTCTTCCTGACTGTGCCTAATTTAGCTATTGTATGCTCTGTCTATGTAAATTAATCTTAGTATTAGTTCAAAGTTCCTGGTCTTGTTTAATCTGATATGTGTTTTGTTTAATCTACTAAGTAAGGTACATGTTGTCAAACCTCACTTGCTTTTTCATTGCTCTTGCATATCGTATATTGTATTATTGAACTTAATGTGGATTTTTTTCTCTCAGGGCTTCCAATGAAAAGGGCACTGCCCAGTCAGACCTACAGTTCTTGCATTTATTTCATAATATTAAACCAACAAGTACTTTGGCTGATAATAATCTCAAACAGCCTGTTCCAAAGATAAAACTTTGTCTACTCTTCGGTCCAGCTCATGGTCAAGCTGTCCTCCTTTATAGATTCACATTGACTTCCTTATGGCTAGGTTTACAGCTTTAATACATTCATAGCATATCTTTTATTTATTTATCTATTTAATGGCATTTGTCTATTGGGGTAGTTTAAATGGGTCTACAAAGTCACACCTTTTCAGTGGAGGCCCAGGGAGAAAAAGCTCCATATGGCAGATATTGAAAACACAGGCACATTTAATCAGTGTTAGTAAAATGCAGAAGTATAAAATAACAGTAACAAATTACAGAAGTTTGACCATATAACAGCAGATTCATATACAAATGTAACAGCAGGGCAACAAGACTGTAACAAATTATAAAAACATTATTAACATATAGGGTATGACAGCAGGTTTGTCTACAAAATAGCAGCAAGGTAGAGTTTTCCAACAAAGACTGGCATATTTACTGTACAGTGCAGTTTCACAGCAGATCTTAGCAGATTCCAATCTTTCAGAACTTCAGGCATTCATTTACAGTGTAATAATCAGTAAATGATCTCTGATAAGAGTTGTTGGAGACATGGAGATTATTAGTTAATGTATACTGTGATATGGAGTTATGGTTGATGCAATTAAAGATATGGATTACATAAAGAAATAGACAGAAGACAAAGTGCAATGCTGAGTAGTCAGCAAATGCTGGAAATGAGGAAAGAGAAATGATAAGCAGGTCCTGCAGTGTGGTAGACACTGGCACAGTAATCAAGAAGCCTCAATTCTCACCGCTGACAACAGTGAGGGACATGTACAATGGGAGGGTGACAAGTACACACACAGTAAAGTGCAATTTCCCTTACAAGCACACAGAGACCACAGCCAGTCTGGGGCTGGTTTCTCCACATCCCCAATAAGACTCCCTGCTGGCACAGCTATAGAGTTGAGATCTCAGCCAAGTGGCCAAGCCAAGACCTCCAGCACCCTCTCTGTCCAACCAGAGCTTCATGTCCCTGCCCAAGTAGCTCACACACAAACACACACACACACACACACTTTGAGATTTGATTGATATACAAACACACACACACACACACACACACACACACACACACACACACACACACACACATGGTAAAGGCTGGCACAGGTTTACTAGCTCTGCCCCCTTTTGCACAGACTACACGGTAGTTATCACTGCCACCAGCCAGCTCTTTATCAGCTACTCCAAGGCCCTTAGCAAAGGGTGTCCAATCCTACTGTGTAACTGTTACTATTAATCCAAATGGTAGTCTGACCAAGACTTGCAAGTCTATTTAGGAGTGGCCCGTACAGTGTCACTAAATGTATTGCAAGTACGCTAAAAGCTTATAGATGTCTCCCAAATATCAGCCACAAAGATAGGTTTAAATATATTTAATAATAAACAATAAAAGAACAAGACAATACTTAGTAACTCAACACAGTGACTAAAGAGTTTAAAACTGCAAGAAATATTTTAAAACACCATTGCAGGACAATCTCAAATAAATACAGAAAACATCTAAACTAATCTTTACTATATTCCTATCTATATCTAAAAGAGATACTATGTCCTAAATCTTACATACAGAACAACACGCAGGCAGAAGTGCAGATGATGATGATGATGAGTGGATGTTCTTGCTAGGCCTAAGACAAAATACAAAATGCGCAGTCTCTCTTTCTCTCTCTCGGAGAGTTCTTAAATTAGTATAAACATTACTGCTGGGCCATCTTGGATAACATCACTCTTTGTCAACTGACTTCAATTCTCAGGCTAAACAGAAACTTAACAGAATTTCACATCTCTGTGTGAGAAATACATATCTTTCAGATCTTCACATCTGCTAGGTCATAAAGCAATAAAACACTTTTTAAACCTAGTAACTATTTCTCTCCAAGACAATAGAAAAAACTTCTAACTCTAGACATCCTGTCACCTTGCTGCACTGAAACTAACTTTTATAGCACATCGTAAAGCACTTAATTTCAACTTATTTTCTTGAAGTTGTGTAAGCTAATATTCTGTGTTCCAGCAGGGTATGCTGTGGTTACATTCTTGAAGCTCAGTACATAACATACATTTCTGCATGAATCATATCAATATTCACAAATAGCATAGAATTATTTACAAAATTCCAGATAGCTGGGCTGGCAATGTCACAGATGGTAATATAACATATCTACATATTATATTATAAGAGAGTAGGGTACATCTTGCAAAGTAGCAGTATGCAATGTAGCATATTTTATCAGGAGGACACTAGAGTAGTAGGAGGATATTAGGGTTTGTAGTAGGCATGGTCAGAGTATATTAGGGTTTGTAGTAGGCGTGGTCAGAGTAAGTTAATGTGTGGAACAAGAGCAGAACCAAGAATCTAGGAGGTGCTGTTTGAGGTTAAGTTTAAAGAGTATGTTACCATTGTTTTGTTAAATCTGTAGAGGCAGGGCATTCCTTAGTCTAGAGACGCAGGATGATTACAAGGAGTCACCTGCAGAGTTGTTAGAAGTTGATTATTTTATTGTTTCTGCTGGGCTTTGATTTAATGTATTTTCTGGCCCACTGTTAAAGGTAACCACTGCTGAATTTGTTTATTTTGCAGGTATCTGGATTGGCATTAGGCCCATTTTCAGCTATGACATATCTAAAAAAAGGATAATGACAGTATAACATTTTGAACAGTTGACAAAGATGATTGACATAATAAATGATGTTTGCATAGAATTAATCATATCTAACTGGATTACATAAGGCTATGAAATCAACGACACTGAAAAACAACAAAAGTGAAAATAATATCTTTCTTGGAGGAAATACTGAGCAAAAATGTGTGGACCCAGCTATCCATGTACAGATGATTTCAGTATGCCATATATAGTTAGGGGGGTGTGGGGGAATTTGTTTTATATTGCATTTTACCAAAAACTTCAAAACAATACATTTTGAACAATAGACATGCATAGTTGCAATACCAATAACTAACTTTCTCAGGAAGGAGTTACACCCCCACACCCCCCTAACTATATATACTAACTCCAGGATTGCACTATAGTGGGGGAAAGGGCATATACCTTTTACTTGCCTTACAGTACTCTATACAGTGCCATATATACTAACTGCAGTTCAGTGAAATAAGTTTTCAGCGAAGTGGCTGGAGTGAAATGAAATTCAGTGAAATGAGATTCAACGAAACAAAGTAGACTCATATATACATATATATGTGTGTGTGTGTATATATATATATATATATATATATATATATATATATATATATATATATATATATATATATATATATATATATATATATATATATATATATATATGTGTGTGTGTGTGTGTGTGGGTGTATGCATATATATATATATATATATATATATATATATCTATATACATATATATATATATATATATATGAGTCTAGGACACAAGCTCGACTAGCATATGTCCGAATCACAAAACATAGAACACACATGCACGAAAGTACTTAACATCGAAAAGCGCTTCCATGTATGTGTAGTTCAAAAAAAAAATCTATGTTTCTGCAGGGAGGCTTCGCCCCCCTGTGCCCCCCCACTTTATTATTCTCACTCCGAGATCACACTACAGTGGGAAAAGGGAATTTTCCCTTACCCGCACTGTAGTCCGATCTACGAAACAGGCACACATACACGGAAGCGTTTGTCGATGTTAAGCACTTTCGTGTATGTGTGTTCAATGTTTTGTGATTTGGACATATGGACATATGCTAGTCGAGCATGTGTCCGGATCCCATATGTGTGTGTGTGTGTGTGTGTGTGTGTGTGTCTATATATATATATATATATATATATATATATATATATATATATATATATATATATATGTATATATTATAGTTAGAGAGCTAGATAATGCTATCTTTTAACAACCTTCACTCACTCTAAGATTACATATATAGCTCAATTCCTGCCATCTTGTAAACCTCATTCTTCCTCCTAAACATAATTCTTCATGTATTATTTTCACAACTTCCATTCAGTTCTGTGAAATATGTTCCTTCACTTTTCTAAAGAGTCTAACTCCCAAGTTGTTTTATCTCCTTTACAATATTCTCTGTTTTGATTAAAGTTGGCTTAAACTTTGATTTCCTTTTCTAGTAACTGCATTTTGGCAGCAAAGAGCATTAAACTTACTAAGGACTTACTACGCACAGGTAATTCAGATTCTGTAACCTAGTTCAAAGAAACACTTCCTTTACAACAGCTGTTTCCTTAACATTTCTGTCAATGAGCACTGTAGGAAATTTTTAAAACTAATTCCTTCCCAAGAAAAGCATGCTAATGCTTCCAGTTACCTTTCCCTCCCCCATCATACCTCCAGCATTTGCTGTCTTCCCAAGAAAAATTCCTCTAACGTTTACTTTTGTCATAAGCATACCTGTGTAAATATTTTCATGTGAAAATCTTAAACGATCTAGACTTTGTTGCATACTTGTGTAGCCTTACAGGTTTCTTCTCATTATTCTTTTGTAATTTGCCTTTCCATTGTCTTTTCCCAATCTTTTCTGATGTCGTCTGATTTTTGTTTTTATACTTATCTTGCATTGTTTTATATACCTTATTGATTATCCATTTTGATCAGTGACTTTTATTCTAGAATAAATTAAAAAAACTCTCCAAGAGGTAGCACTCCTCTGTCCTTGTCTGTTTGACTACGCTTTGTTTTCTGCCCTATTAAGGAAGGCAGTTTGTAATCTGCAGTGCAAAATTCTGCTTATTCTCATCCTACTCTCTTACCTTTCCATCACAAGTTATTGTCTGCTAATACTTGGTGTCTTTTGCTAATTTCCTTCAATAAATTCCAACCTACTCTTGCCAGTTTTCTATATCCCTACTTGCAAAATCTCCTTTCTCTATTCATAGGTTCATAGTCGAGTACTAGGATAGATGCCCTTGCAGGCCATTTTAAGCTTAGCCAATTTCTGTATATGTGCTCTAAATAACCTATTACATTTCGTTATACATAGACCTTACCCATCCCATGATCAGCTGTATATTACCCACATGAGAATAACTGTGATAAAACCATAGATAATTTCAGGGGACTTATGCATGGGATAAAGCATTTAGGAGATGCCTGTGTTCATTAGTAGTACAGGGGGGCAGTCCTGGGGTAAATGTTCTGTTTCTCATCCATATTTCTAAGTTGTGCTTGAATATGGGCAGGGATGAACTTTGTTTTATAGGGATAGGGAGTCTACTCTGCAATAGTTATATACTCTGTGAGATATACCTGTCCCTCCAAACCATTCTGTTGATGTTGCAAAAGAGGTTTAGATTCCTAAGACCAAGTATTTCTTCTGCCATTTGACTTGCTGATGTGCAGTAAATCTATCAGTAATGGGTTAGAGGATGCCGTGTATGCCAGACACAGGTCATCTGTTAGCAGTCTGTAGGATACAGAGTGTAGTGATAGGGCCATGTAGGGCATGTTGTTTAGGCCTTCTGTCCTTTTAGTAAGGTATCTCTCTGGGCGTTCCAGTTGTTGCATGTGTTTGAACAGCATTCCCTTGCTGGCTTCTTTGTAGAATAAAATTTCCTACTTGGACTATAATTTTATATATGGTTCATATTAGGTTTGCCATCACATCACCAAAATGTATCCGTGCAAGCGCCAAACTTAAATGTCATAATTTAAAACACTTTTCCTCTCAAATGTCAAACATGATAAAATTGGTTTTTGACATTCAACATTTCCAGGAGTTTAGCATGAAAACCCATTTGCTGTCCAGGACATAGTACAGGAAGAGCGTTTCAACATCGTAGTTACTGCAAAACAAAAGTCGACATTTCAAAACTCTGAAACTAGCCTTTCAAACAAGTGTTACTTGCATAGATGCATTTCGTTGATGTGATGGTAAGCCTTCATATTATTCTCCTTAGGGACTTGGATCCAAAATCCTAGTCTCTCTCTCTCTGTCTCTTGAACCCCACTTCAGTTTCATCATCATATATTTCTCCTTTTCTTTATAAACTTAAGCTTGGGGCTATGTATCTTAATTGCATAGCATTAAAATCCCCCTTCAAATCAGGTAACCATAAGCCAGTATGTTCTGTGGAGAGAATCAGTTTATATTGTTTAGTATTCTGACATATAATCAAACCTGAAATCCTTTCTTTGTTGATGTCACATGCTCATTTCTTTCCAAATGTATCTCCTGCAGCATTACTATTTCCACTCTCCATTTTGTAATATAATTGAATACCTTTTCCATTTAGTTTATACCTTTAAGGCCATTTATATGCAATATAATATGGAAAGTGTAATCATTCTGACAAAAAGCTATTTTTCCCACCTATTCTACCTGACATTTTTTAATGTATATTTCCAACTTTTGTGTTATATGCACACATTAATGTTTGGTAGACTGATCTTCTGTACATTTTTTTCTTCTCTTCACCTTTTGAAACTATGTCCCATTTTTCAAGACTTTTTCTCTTAATGAAAACCCTCAAACAAAAAAACTAAATACATTTTCAAAACACCCTCTCCCCTATTAACTTGGAATGAAGACAGAAAATTATGTGCAGCTTCAAAAAATAAAGTTTAGGCCTCTTTGTTGGTGTAGAGGAATAAAGCCCTGACTATGACCCAGCCAACCCAGGTTGGATTAGTGTCTTGGGCAACTGACAGATTGGCAGAGAGAGATGGGTGTGTCCTTTCTTGGGGGGTACATGGGCTCTCTAGGTGATGATCCCTGGTGGAGGTCATGGACATCGCCTGAGGAGGTGGGAGCAGTGGGGCTTGGCTGAGCTGCTGTGGAAGTTGGACAATATGCCCCTGACTCCTATTGACTCCCCTGACTCCTACACTGCTTCCCCCCAGAGCCATACCACACTGCCACAAAGGTAAGGGTAGAAATAGGGTAGGTGATTATGGACAGAAGCTCAGATGTGCCAAGCCCATTGCCTGCAATCTATGACCGGCCACAGCAGATCACTGGAATAGTCTGGTGGATGGGGTGCAAAGGCTGGATCAGTAACAAGGAATGAAGGATGTGGGAAAAGAAAAAAAACAGATATGAACAATTACTCCAAATTAACAGCTGCAACCAGAGACATTACATAACCAAAAATTAAGGTTACTCTTGCAAAAGTGCATGGTACAGCCTGTTTTCCCACATTACTGTATGCTCTTTTCGGTACTTTTCCGTTATCGGGGCAACACTGTTAATGCAGTTGCTGAGCTCTGAATCCAGTGTCCAACTATGTATGTTTGATTTTAATCTTAACAGGTGTGTGTAAAATGTAGTGGTTACAGCTTATTTTTTTAAATATTATCCATGTAATGATTTGACACATGCCTGGTAACATTAACTTCAAAAATACATTGTTTGACAGTGGATTCGCAGCTCAGCAGCTGCATCTACACTGTTTGCCTGATAACAGAATAGTTAAAAAAAAATTGCCAAATAATGGAATATTAAAAAAATCAAAACAAAAAAAACAAATGAGTAGTATTAAAGTGTTTCCTTTTTTAAAGCATCAGCAACTGATTTAGCAAGGCATCGCTGACAACGGAAATGACCGCTGTTGGGATGTACTAATATTTTATTTTACTAAGGGTTAACATAATTACTTCAATTCCAAGTCGCATCTTAACAACTTCTGTGTTGTAAGCACTTCAAGGCAAACATATACATAGCCATTTCCCCTGCATTTCTAACATCATTTCATGCCAAAAGATGTACAATCCCTCTGATGAAATATATACATCATGAGTATGTGTTCAAGTTTCGCCACTTGAGAACTGCATGGACTACATGTAAATTACGACACTGTAAAGGGAGATAGTTAATTTCATACCAAGTAATGTGGTGTGTATAGCAAAATTAAAAAAAGGCCTGCTATCTGAATTGGAAGTATTTCTTTATTTTTCTACTTTTTGTCCTTGTAACTTAGCGAGGCAGTATTTTAAACGTGATCATTCAGCTGTAATCTAGGACCTTAACACGTCTGTTAACGAGATGTGTGTACGATTTAAAATAACTTCTATTTTTTTACAAATAAACAAATAAATTATTGCAACAAATAATTTGTACAGACAAGTGGTTAACAGACATGCTAACGAACTGGATTACAGCTGAACGATCGTGTTAACAGTGTTGCCCCGATAACGGAAAAGTACCCTCTTTTATTATTTCTGTTCCCCTCCCTGATGTGAAAAAAAACTTGTATGCTTTCAGAGAACATTAACTTTTTGCCCTAAAAAAGTGTAATGGCTACCTTTAAATAAAACTAAATTGTATTAAATGCATTAAAGTATTAAGGTTGGCTAGGAAAGTTGCTGTCTCTTATTCACTTCTGATAATTTCAAATTTTACTTTACACTGAAATGCTTACCATTGTACTTTATATTTTGCATTTCCCTTGGCAAAGAATGGTCAAGATAATTGCTTGTGGAGCCCTCCTCTGTGGGAAAGTACTCAGCAATGAATCTTTGTAAATTTCACTTCAGCTACAGTCTTCTTGTTTCAGACAAAACATTTGCTAATGGAAAAATGCTAATATATTTGCAGATGTAAGAAGCATATCATTTTTCAGTGCCTTCATCATTTTGTCTTATTTTTAAAGCCTACTTTATAGTTTAAACCAAAGGCATTAATCTAGATGTTCACTCTTGTAAAAATAAGAGAACATATTTTATTTCTATATATAATATAATATAATCAGTGCACTTTTACACCCCATTAGCCCAAGATTACAGCAGATTAAACTTAAACTCATTTTTGTCCAGTCTTTCTTCTCTTGTTATACTGTAAAGCCTATTTTTCTTAAAGCTGAAAACATGCTTGTTTACTTTAATATCTTTACCACATACACCAGTCACTGAGAAGACTCCCCCAACATTTAAATACCCCTGACTACAAGAGTACACAAAACTGTTTTGCTATAGTATTTAGTTTATATAATTAAATGTTTTATACAAATACTAATAAGAACACAAATTATTTTACTTAGTTAAATTTTTCCTTATTTTTGAGTTCTTCTAAACATTAGTAATATAATATGCTTTACAGTCTGCCCACAAGTTTAACAAAGTCAGCAGAAGTCCAGCCTGTTTTAGCAAATTTTTCTTGCAGTGTTATATTTTACAAATGTGATTGACGCTTTATAGTCTCACATTTTTTCACTAATTTCATTGTTGTATATTCACAAATATGATTGATGCTTTATAGTCTCATAGTTATTCATTAATTCCAGTGTCCCTGGTCTTTTTCCAGTTCATCTTCATCTCCTATACACTTGGTTCAAATCTAAGGTATTCTTCATTCTTCTAGTCCACTCCTGTGCTTTTTGTTTCTATCTCTCATGCATTTTCTTTTGGAACATTAGTTTTCACTGGCAAAGTCTCTCTATGAATTTTACTGTCAGAAGAATGAGAACCAGAATCCCCTTCTACTTGCTGGCTCATTTTTTGTTGGACAAACATTTGTATTTCCTCCTTAGCCTGTTCTGCAGCTAAAATGTTTTTGATCCTCCAGGAAAAATAATCTGAAGACAACTGGATACAGCAGCTTGAATCTTACACCTGCCTCTCAACATCCCCTCATTGCTGAGATAAATTTGCTTCTCTTCTACTTGAAGTACAGTGAATAATTGTTTTCTACAATCATCTTCTGTCTCCATTTTTTAATATCTTTCCCTTCTGCCACTGTTTTATCAGGATCAACTCTTTCTGCTGGTAGTATTGCATCTTTAATAATATAGGTCTTGTCTGCTTTCTCATGGCCAGATTTGGAGCATACATTCCATGTGCCTTCAGTTAGCAAATCTTGCTGTGGAATACCAGTCTAGTTGCTTAGTTGTGCTTTCATACAATTAATACAGTCTGTTCCTTCCAGTGTCTATGGTACAGCAGAAAATCTCAGGTTTTTTCTGTGCATGGTGTCTTCTAACTCATTTTTTTTGAAAGAGCTGCTCTTGAGAAGCCTCATACATGGCCAGCTTTTCTTCCTTTCAGCCTCTGTTTTTTGCAGTTTTATCAGTTCATCTGAACAGCTAGTTAAACATTTTTCTGTTTTACCAGCATTTTGTTATTTGAGTTGATATATTCCTTCAGTGTTTCATTTATTTTAGTCATATTTTTGTACATTTGTTTATTTTTCCCTGTAAATTACTGGAAGCCATCTGTTAAACCAGAGTTAAAGCTTGAACTGCTTTTTGCTGAACAGCTGCAGAATCCTTCCATGCAGTGTTTTCACCTTTTCTGGTAGATTTTCTGTCAGGTTTTCCTAATTTCCTCTTTGCTGGCATCCAGATAGTGTACTTACTTGCCAGTAACTGAATTTTACCTAAAAACAGTTTCAGTGTCACTTTTTCCACACTGGTAGAGCTGAAGTTAAGCTGTTGATCAATGTGCATTCATCCTGGGAGTCTATCATCAGCATATGTTTGATAATGAAAACCTCTGCTGTGAAGAGCATCCCTAAGTGGTAGTATATGCCTGAGCAGCAAGCAAGATGATTACTATTGGGGGAGTTAACCTACAAGACTGCACTGCATTGAACAGCCAAAATGGAAAGAAACATCCTAGCCAAACATACTGCCTCGGAGACTGCAAAGGGATCTCAGCTACTTGATGAGAATGCCCTGATTTACAATGTGAAAAGCCATGGAGAGATAAAGGAGGGATGAGATGGAATATATAACTATTGATCATGTGCCATCAGGAGGTCATTTAGAATATATCCCAGTGGTGTGCTGCAATCTAAAGTCAAATTGATGTGAATCAAGGAGGAATACAGTTTTGCATATACGATTTTCTTGTAGCCTTACCTAAAAAGGTTAGAGATTGGATGCTCCAGCATATTCAGATGAAGTGATATTTTTTTGATGGTGAAAATCATTTGGGTCTCTTATAGTGAAGAAGGCAAAAATCTCAGTCTCATTAAGGACTTAATAATCTGAAATTTTTAGTAGCCTCAGTGGGACTCTGATCCAGGCTCTAGCTAGTGTAGATAGGATGCAGTGATGAAGCCACACTGTTCATCTCACTGAAGTCGGTATAACAAAAATTAGCCCAGCAAAGGTCCAGGGCATTAGTGTAAGACATTCCATAACACTGCATGTATGCATCAAGGGGAAAAAATTAACCACTGTTGGTAATCGTATCTATAAAGAAATCTTGGGCCTCCTCCCACTGAGAAGAAAAAAATACTGGCATACACAGCAAACTGCCCTGGATGTGACTAGAGGCTCTGAAAAATACATTGTGCTTCGGATTCATAGACAGAACATCACTGCTTCTGTACTTTTGGACAGGATCTACTGTGAAACTCCCATGGGATACAGCTATTATAGTCCTATATGATAAATTATAACGGTATTTTTTAAGATCAGTCTAGTACATCTTTATAGATGGGGTAGTGGAGTCTTCAAAGTGTACTTCTAATATTGCCCTGCTTGTTACTAGTGTTTAATACTTCTACTTAATGTCTAAAGGTTGCCACACCTGGAGTCTGCCTGAATAAAATGAGTAAGTAAATAATAAATAAATCAGTCAAAAATAAATATATTTGTAGTTGTTAGCACTGCGGTGGTGGTGCTGTGGTAGCGTTGTTGCCTCACAGTTAGACATTGCCCGTTCGATTCTCAGTTAGAGCGTCTTCTGTGTGGCGACATGCGTGAATGGGCGTTCCTTCATTGAAGGATGTGCGTTAGGCCCGGCAAGCCAGCACATAAAAATCTACTGCCAATCATTAACGGACCGGAGTTCCGCTGTGGCAACCCCTAACCAGGAAAAGCCGAAGGAGGAGGAGGAGCAATCTACCATCTTAAACTGCAGGTTACAATGTTGTAAGCATTCCAGTTATGAACAAAGCTCCGATACTGAGATAGATGGAACCTGTCCCTTTCTTCTCAATGAGTGCCACACCATAACTGCAACACTGCTGCTGCTTGAGTAATCCGAATGCTTAGTGATAACAAGTGCTTAGCAGTCATGGGTTTTGCCAAGAAATATGCCTTCTATGACTGTTAAGATAATTTATTTTTTTAAATGAGATGATGTAAAATGTAAATTTTAACAAAAGCCATAGCAGGGTTTTCAAACTTTTATTTTATTAAACGTATCTGTTTTTAATATATTTAAAGCTTTCCATGTCAGATTTTTTGCAGTGCTGAAAATGTTTTCTCCCTAGAAGCATAAAGTGATCAGGCAGTGGTGAAACTAAACTTGGTAAAGGGGCTGCACCCTTCTACACCTGACCCCCATGTATAGTCACATCCTAAAGTGATATGAGAAATTAGATGAACTGCTTCAGCCTTTACAGTATAAGCCCTATATTTATTTTCCCTAGCCCAATGCATAACCTTAACTTCTAGCCCTGTAAAACCTGCTAGAAATGACCCCAAACCTTCAATATAATGGTGTTTGAAGATGATTCCCACCCCCAACTCCCATGGGGTGTGTTGATTTTGAAATGCTGCTGTTAGGAGTTACTCAGGAATTTCAGAGGGATTAGGCCATGGATTAGACTGAAAATTGCCTTGAGATTTGTATTGGTTTGCTTTTCTTCCATGGTTTCCCTTGTAAAAAAGAGCTTTTGCCTCAGTGGGACTAACTCAGATTTATAAAATTAAACAAATACAATACCAGAGAACTACAGATAAAAATATGAGTGGAGTGAAATCTGCCATTGTTTTGTCTCCCAGCTTCACTTTAGGAAGAGGCTGTGTTAAAACTATATGGTTTAAGTTAGAGAATGTGTACATAATCAATTCCCTTATATGTGACTTCTGCAAGCCATACACCACATGCCTTATACAATATACCCCCCCCCCACACACACACACACACACACACATACACATGCACCTAGTGTTACACACATATTTCTGTAATATTGCTTTTGTGGATTGACTGAATGTGAAATAGCCACATTTCAAGTTTTGGCAAATAAATACATTACTGTATAATGTTTGCATGGTACGTGTTCATCTGCAGTTTAATGTTTTAGTCTCTGATGTGAGTGTTTATGTTTTCCAGACATCTGCTCGGGTGAACGATATCTTTGAAGTAGAGCCTAGCCGGATGTGTGTTCCAAGTCACTGCAGCCTGTTTGCTGTAGTAACCTTCTCTCCCCAGACAATGCAGAGCTACCAGTGTCTGTTTGAAGCTGCGGTGGATGGGATGCCAAGGTATGTTACAGATATTAACTGAGCTGCTGAGTGTTGAGAAATCACCACCTGCAGCAGCAATCATAGTTAATTTTAATAAGATTTTACTAATTGTGAATCTTCCATCACAGGTCTGTTGTTTTACACATTGTAGTGTAGGTTTACAGATGGTGTTATGACTTAAATATGAACAGACTTGTGTTTGAAAGACATAACAAGAATCTTTTTTAAGACTTGTTCTTTTTTATTGAAAGCCACAAAGTAGGTCTGTGACATAACCTTTTAGTGCCTTATGAGAACAGAAAGGTTTCTGCTCGGTGCTAGTCAAATGAGCAATCATGACCCATGTATTTATCACTAAATACACATTTTGATTTACAGGGATACCACCCCCAACATTCCTAAGTTTTTAAACCTATAAACATAAAACCATTCTACAGAATACATACTTTTGATATTTGTGCATTCCCTGCAAGCAGTAATTAAATTGTTTTGAATCTACTCGAGGAACCACTAAAATTACTACTCAAGATACTAACTCTGCTGTTTTTTTTTTCTTTTCTACTGACTTAAAGCTTTCAGCAGTCCATAACCAGCAAGACCTGATGTAACTCATTAACAAAGGAGTATTTTCTCTGTATGCAGAATTTATCTTGCATCAGCCAGTAGGCATAAAGGAAAAATAATTGAGTACCATAGGCTGAGGAAGGTGCAGTCATCATATACTGAATGCCATTATGTTTTTGTTTTTTGTTTTTCTAATTTACATACTCTTTCCCAGAGGGGAACATATATGAATTCACTATGCACTGTCCTGTGTGTTGTGATGCCACTGTGTGGTTGCTTATCTGTTTTGTATGGCGAACTAGCAAAAAAAGGAACACAAAGCCAGAAAAACAAAGAAGCCTCTTAGAGTTGCATAAAATCCTTCACTGGTGTCTCCTGGTACCTCGGCTTGTGCCTTCATGGGATAAATTACACAGCAGAAATAAACCTTCCTTATATAGTAATACATCAGTCAACACCACAATCAAACCATGTTCATATTAAAGTGAAAACGTCCCTTTTGAACAAAGGAACATAACATAAAGTCAAAGGCACATTTCCATTATTGTTCCCAAAACACTTCCCATACAAAAGTTACACTTTGAAATTTACTAAATTCAAACCTGTTGGATACAAAGTATTAAAATTGACAATAAATTTAGTTTCCAAAGCTAATAACTTATTTGTAAAATTTCATCCTGTTGACATAAAGGTTTTCCTACCATTAAAAAATAAAGTAGAATCTGAACCATCATGATAGGTGCAAAAATGGTTGGCAACCGGGCTATCCAATCTACTGTGTCTGATATCCCCCAAATGTTCAAGGATACGCCGTTTAACCTGTCTCTTTGTTTGTCATATGTACCATTTTACAACAGGACAACCAAAATCAGTAATATATACAACCCCACTTGAACTGCATGTAAACCTCTGTGTGGCTCTATACATCCGATTATTAATCTTTGTACCATTTAAATTCTTAATCTTGGGACAAACTTTACAATCCAGGCAAGTAAAACACCCCACCTATGCATTGGTATCTATGCTTAACTTCCCTTTGTTAAGCAATTCCTTAAGATTAGAAAATCTACCATATGAAAAAGCGACCTTCTCAGGGGAACACACCTCTGGTGGCATCACCTTGCGTGACAATTGGCCAGAAATGTCTTACCAAACTACTCAACTTTTCAGAAAAGGGTGAGAATCTGCTAACAAAAAACAACTTTTCCTCTTCATGATTGAGCTGTACACTATGGCCGCTCTTCATAAAACTCCCTCTATCAGGAACACCAAAACCCTACGTTCTGTCCTTTCTAATAAATCCACATAATACTCCCTGGATGTTAACCTCTCCCTAACTTTCAAAAATTCCTCTGGAATCAAAATTTTATCATACGTATTATTGAAACTATGTCTATACTCTCTGTATTGGAGTAAATCCATCAAATGAGCGGGGTGCATACTAGACGCTAGAAGAAAATCATTGGCAGCCATTTCTTTCGCATAAGACCTAAATTGCACCTTTCTGTCCTTACCAACATACAATTTTAAATCCAAAAATTGTATGAATTCTTTGTGACAATTAAATGTGAATGATAAACCAAAATTATTAATGTGACAGTGTTCAATCTCGCCGTTTGTTCTTACACATGGGTTCGGAGCCGATCCTCGGCTCCGTGTCGGCCGCTTGCAAGCTCTGCATCGAGAAGAAGCTCGAGATCACCTAATACCCACAATCCCCCTCTGCCTTTACCTCAGATCTAGTTTGCCGCTGCAGCGTTCGCATCACTGGGTCGAGCTCGAGCACCTAAGATAAGATTAAGATTTTATTCTTGTTTTTTTCTTGGTACTTTTATTACATAAAGTTGTTTAGTGATATTTTGTGTGTGTGTGGTAAGGTTCAGGGATACTTGGTACCGTTACGTTTATTTAAACTTAGTTAGAGTTATCTTCGGGGCCTACCACCCCTTACTTGACTTGACAACTGGATTGACCATATTACTGGATTCGACATTTTTACCGGACTTGACTACTTTACTGGATTTGACTTTTTTCCCTTTATTAGTGACATGTCTGAAAAGGCTAAATCGGGGTTTAAGCGTTGCCAATGTGGGCAAAAGATGTCAGTAACTGACAATCATAGTTCCTGCGTCTACTGTCTTGGCCCTCTCCATCTGCAAGAAGACTGCTCTATTTGTCATTCTTTCAGTGGGAGGGTCATGACAGATAGGCGCAGGAAACTAATGGATAGAGGTTTGTTAAAACCTTCCTTTCAAGAGGCTCTGGATGCTTCTGACCAGGCATCCAAATCCTCGAAGGAATCGAAGACGTCGGAGCCCAAGTCATCGGCTCTGAGCTCTTCAGCAAAAGTTAGATCACCGGTTCCACAGACTTCGGGGCCGAGTGTTCAACTGTTGTCAGTTTCCGAGCCTCGAGTCTTGGAACCGGTGATGGAGCTCCCTCCCCCGACACTGTTGAGGTCAGCTCCGTCTTCGATTCCTTCGACCCGTTCTTCCAGGCCCCTCTCCGACATCGATGTGGACCGTGTGGTGCAGAAATTATTGGAACATACGGCCTTGTCCAAGCTTATTTCGGTTTCCACCCAGTTGGTGTCGAAACTTGAAGGCCTTCCATTATCTCCATCCATTCCTCCTCTGAGACCTGTCCAGTCTTTGGAGCCGGAAGAGGTTGATCTGCTGATTGTGGAGCCCTCGGTGCCAGAACCGTCCTTTTCTTGGTCGGCTCCGTTCACCTCGACTCCGTCGGATCCGGTACCGGAGTCTCGGGGTCGAAGATCCATCCTTGGTTCCGGGGCCGAGAGTCGAACCGATGTTTCGGTTCTGACTCTTCCTCTCGGGGCCTCGGCTCGGATCGATTCGGCTCCGTCCTCGGGGTCGATGCCTTCGGTGCCTGTTTCGGGGATTCTTCCCATTTCTTCGGAACCGGGAGATACCTCAACTCGGGACCCGGGGGCCTTCGATCTCATGAGGAAGGTGTTGTCTACCCAGACAACCACATCAGTAGAAGCAGCCTCTCCTCCCCATAAAGGACCGTTATCTTCCTCTGCACCAACGGCCACATCCAAGCGTCGAGCACCGGTGTCTCAGCCACCCCTGGAGGGTGCCCCCTCTTCCTCGGAGGCTTCTTTGGATGTTCCCCCTGAAGAAGTCCCTAGGAAAAGATTGTGTAAGAGGAGACACTTAGATTCTCCACAAGAATCTTTGACATCCGATACTGACTTAGATGAGTCAGAAGGGTCCCCAAAGTCACCTTCAGAAGATGTCTCCTTTTCTGACATCTTGGAGATCCTAAAGCAGAGAGGTGATTGGCAGTCCCTTCCCCTTTCTGAGGATGAGTCAGTCTTGCTGAAGGCATTCGGTGCTCGCCCTTCCTCCTCCTGGGTCACTCCGCCCTTCGATGAGTTAATGGAGCTGATTGCTCGAAGGGCGTGGGAGGCACCTGACACGGTGGAACCAGTCCCTAGGAAGCCCAATAAGTACATCACTGCACCCCAAGACAAGGCTTACCTCACAAAGGGAGGTCCAGTGGACGCCATGGTGGTGGCAGCGGCCACAAAAAAGGAGATGTCGGAATCTTCCTCATCTGTCCATCCGTCTAACAAGGATTCCAGGACGATGGATAGATACGGGAAGCGCATTTTTAGTTCAGCGGCTCTTTCTATGCGATCCCTGAACTATTTGACCCATTTTACACGTCTACAGAGGGATCCAATCAAAGAGTTGGGAGATACCCTCCAGGGTACTACAGATGCTGCTGTCTCAGAGAAAGTTACAGCACATCTCAATACCCTTACATCCATCGTTAACTCATCCATGAGGCTGATATCATACGCAGCCGAAGGATCGAGTAGGGCAGCAGCTTCAGCGATTGCTCTTCGCAGACAATCCTGGATGCGCTTATGTTCATTTGCGGAAGCCTTCAAGTCTTCCTTTACTAACGCCCCATTTGATGGTGCCACTCTCTTTGGCCCCAAAGTAAAGGAGACCCTTACCCGGTGTGAACAGGAGGGAAAGACTCTGTCTGCTGTCGGAGTCCGTTTTTCCACCCCATCCAGACCGTACCCCAAAGGGCAACGTGGTGGAAAAATGTGGTTTCGAAAACCCCAAGGATCTTTCCCAGGCACACAGGGTGATGCCCCTTCTAGAGGCAGAGGAGGGGGCAGAGGTGGAAGACGCCGCCCTGGTGGCAGAGGGGGTCCGCAAAACCAGGGTGACAGGGATACAACCCCTGGAAAACCCTTCCAGCACTCCTGAGAGGAGGCCCGACTGTCCTACTCTGGAGGCAGTCGGGGGTCGCTTAGCTTTATACCCTCAGGCCTGGCAGAATCTTACTACAGACAACTGGGTAAAAAGCGTGGTTACCAGAGGTTACAGAATACCCTTTCTATCCACTCCCATTCCAAAGAAAAGACTCCCAGATGTGCCGCCCCATCTGCGAGACCCAGCAGCTATAGAAATTTCAAAGCTGCTAGAAAAAAAGAGTCATCCAACCAGTCCCAGCGGACCAAATAGGATTCAGAACTTACTCAAGGTTCTTTTTAGTTCCAAAGAAGACAGGGGACTGGAGGCCGATTCTGGACCTAAGCAACCTCAACACCTTTGTCAAGAAAGAAAAGTTCCGAATGGTCACGCTTCAATCGATCCTTCCATTCTTACAGAAGGACAACTGGATGTGCTCAATAGATCTGAAGGACGCATACTACCACATCAAAATGGCCAAGGCATCCAGGGATCATTTGCGCTTCCGGCTGGGAGCCAGTCACTATCAGTTTCGAGCCCTGCCCTTTGGTCTGACCTCAGCCCCCAGGGTTTTCACCAAATGCATGGCAGTGGTAGCGTCTCATCTGAGACGCCTAGGATTCCAGGTGTTTCCGTATCTGGACGACTGGCTCCTTTCTGCCACCACCCGGCGTCAACTGATACAGGCCAGGGAGTACACCCTACAACTTTGTATTCACCTCGGAATTTCCGTAAATTTCGAAAAATCTTTACTACAGCCATCACAGCATATCTTATTCATAGGAGCGGAATTAGATACGCATCATTTAAGTCTAAGGCTCCCTCCAGAAAGGATAGCCTCACTACAAAGCCACATTTCTCTCATTCTATCATCCAAAAAATCCCCAGCAAAGCTAGTTCTGAAAGTCTTGGGTCTCATGGCAGCTTCTCTCATTGCGATACCATTGGGAAGACTGCACATGAGAGTTCTACAATGGCTACTGTTTGCACAATGGTCGTTCCAACAGCTACCTCTGACACACGAAATTCTGATAACAAACACATGCAAATCACACCTAACCTGGTGGCTTCAGACTTGCAACCTTTCCAGCGGAAGACCATTTGTGCTACCCACGCCAACAGCTACGGTAACCACGGACGCTTCCCTGATAGGGTGGGGGGGCATCTTTCAGGGACAGACAGTCCAAGGCGAATGGACCAATTTGGAGTACAATCTGCACATCAATGTTCTAGAGTTGAGGGCAGTGTTTCTAGCATTGCAACACTTTGCTCACCTTCTTCCTCTAGGGACAATTGCAGTTCAGACAGACAACATGTCTGTAGTCTGGTACATAAACAAGCAAGGGGGAACCAGGTCTTATCAGCTATGCAGAGAGGCCATGAGAATTTGGCAATGGGCGAAGTCCACGGGTCGCTTTCTGATCGCAATGCACATCCCGGGGTCATCCAACGTCATAGCCGACAGGCTGAGCAGAGCAATCCTGTTGCCTCACGAGTGGTCCCTCAAACAGTCAATTGCGAAGACGATTTTTCGCAAGTGGGGCCAGCCTTCCTGCGACCTTTTTGCGTCTCCAATGAACGCCAAATGCAGGAGCTACTTTGCCCTATTACCCCCTCCAGGGGAAGTCCCCAGGGACACGCTGGTGCACGATTGGCCCCCGGGTCTCCTGTACGCTTTTCCTCCCTTTCCCCTTATTGCAAAGTTTCTGCAGAAAGCCAACAACCTTCAGAGGATGATAATCCTCATTGCCCCATTCTGGCCTCGTCAGATTTGGTTTCCCTTTCTATTGCAACACCGCATTCGGGGACCTTGGTTTCTGGACCCAGAGCCAGATCTACTGACTCACTCGTCAGGAGTTCCTCACCCATCTCTCGAATCACTCCATCTAGCAGCTTGGCTGCTCCGCTTCCCTTTCTAGCCAGGTCTGATTCTCTTACACCGGCAGTTCAGAATATATTAGTGGCTTCTCATAAAGCTTCCACTACAAAGACCTACACCAGTAAATGGAAGCGTTTCGTCTTCTGGGCGAATTCAGATCATTTGGACCCTGTTATAGCTCCGTTAAACAAGATCCTGGAGTTTTTAACAGAGTTATTCCATCAAGGAGCTTCTCCTGCCACTTTAAGAGTGCAATTGGCTGCCATTTCCAACTTTCATGTAGAAGAATGTGGAGCACCTATTATGGCTCATAGACTTTGTAAGGCCTTTTTAAAAGGATCCTTTCATATTAGACCACCAGTTAGAACTCCTACATCACCTTGGAATCTGAACCACTTACTTTCTAAATTGATGTTGCCCCCTTTTGAGCCAGCCTCCGTTTGCCCATTGAAGTTTTTATCATGGAAGACCCTCTTCTTGGTAGCCATTACATCCGCTAGACGAGTGTCTGAGCTTCAGGCTCTTTCTATTAAACACCCTTATTTGATTTTCCATTCTGACAGAGTATCTCTTCGCACTAATCCATCCTTTCTCCCCAAAGTTTGCTCTACCAATAACATTAATCAGTCCATTGAATTACCCACCTTTTTCAAAAATCACACTAATAAGTTAGAGTATATGTTACACAAATTGGATGTCCATAGACAACTCAGGTTTTATTTGGAAAGAACAAAGGATCACAGGAAATCTGATCAACTATTTGTAGCTTTTGCTGACAGCAGGAAAGGTGTAGCGGTTACTAAACAAACTCTTTCCAAATGGCTAACTGATTGTATCATATACGTTTATGATTCTTCAAATCAAACCTTATCTGTCAAACCTAAGGGACATTCTACAAGATCAGTGTCTACATCCTTGGCTCACGCAGCTCGCCTACCATTAGACACGATTTGTGCAGCTGCTACTTGGGCTAAACCGCATACATTTATCTCTCATTACAAAGTGGACAGGGTTTCTAGGGATAGGGCAACCTTTGGTTCCACTGTGCTCAAGAACGTCCTCCCGTGAGTTCCTCAGGATTATGGAGCTAGGGACGCTACCCATGTGTAAGAACAAACGGCGAGATTGAACACTCTCACATATAGAAGTTATGTCCTTACCATAACGTTCCATGTGGAGTGTTCATCTCGCCTTTGTTCTTACATTCCCACCCTCCCACCCTCAGGAAGAACGTTCTATTTGGTGCCTGGTCTGGAGTATTCTCCTTCTGCTTTTTGCAGTGGTTGTATTATATGATGCACATGTGTATATATATATATATATATATATATATATATATATGTATATAGAGCATTTCTTGATTGTGTAAATTTTGGTATGAGTGTGCTCTCTATGGCTGCTGGTTTGTTTGCAAACTAGATCTGAGGTAAAGGCAGAGGGGGATTGTGGGTATTAGGTGATCTCAAGCTTCTTCTCGATGCAGAGCTTGCAAGCGGCCGACACGGAGCCGAGGATCGGCTCCGAACCCATGTGTAAGAACAAAGGCGAGATGAACACTCCACATGGAACGTTATGGTAAGGACATAACTTCTATTTTTCTTCCAGATCCATCATGAATTTCTTAAACTCTTCCATTTCCCCTTTACACGTGAAAACCAAATCATCTATGTATCTCTTATAAATAACTATGTTATTAGAAAAACTTCACTGCTATAAATGAAAACCTGCTCAAAGAAATCCATGAAAATGATGGCTTATGATGGGGCAAATGAAGCCCCCATAGCAGTTCCACCCTTTTGTAAATATGTCTGATTTTCAAATACAAACCAGTTGTGTGTTAAACAAAATTCCAACAACTGTAAAATGTAGTTTGTCCTAGGACCTACCCCCATGATTCTAGCTACTGCCTCCATCCCCAACACGACTAATGCTTTTATAGAGTGCCTTGACATCAACACATGCCCAAAAATAATCGGCCTGCCACTCCATCCCCCCAACTAGATCACATAAGTCCATATTATTATTATTATTATTTATTTACATTTGTTGACCAGGAATGTCTGACTGGATGCAGGTCCATTTTCAGTGGAGGCCCGGAGAGAAAAGCTCCACAAATGAAAATACTACAGACATAGTTACAGATGAAGAATCCTAGCAATTAAAATATTACAAACATAGTTACAGATGAAGAACATAGTACATTCAGTAGATAACTAACATCTGTTCTATCCACGAAGTCATAGCAGATATTAACAATTGTTACAATAAGAAGTTACTGCCATATAATAAGTAGATAGGCATGGAAGTATCAGATCTTGCTGTAATCAAAGGTAGTTTGTGGGGTGGAAGAGAGGTACAGGGTAGATGGAGTGGGAGAAGTTAGAGGGGAGAGTTGCAAGGGCATAGCCAGCATATTTTTAGGTGCGCTTTAAGTAAAGCTTTGAAGTGGGTGCATGATGGTAGAGAGGTTATTGTGGGGGGGTGGGGGTGGGGTTCCATAATTTGGCTATAGCGCTGGAGAATAGTGCTTCTCTAGCAGTGTTATTAGCTCTAGTAACCTGTAATTGATTTTTGTAGCTGGATCGTACTGGTCTGGTGGTGAGATAGGGTTGGAGAAGATACTGGAGGGATGGGACCTTAAGAGGATGGTTAACCAGTCTGTGGGCGAGTGCGAGTTGATACCATTGAAGGAGGTGAGGGAGTTCTAGCCAGCCTAGTTCAGTAAGTGAGAGACAGTGGTGTCTGTGGTAGGATGCCCCGGTGGCGAATTTGGCGATTTTGTTGTAGCAGGTCTCGAGTTTCTATAGATCGCATTGCCTTAGGTTGGTATATATTGGAGAGGCATAAAGTCGGGTGGAGATACGGTGCAAATTTGCAACTGAAATCCTAGCTGCTTTGGTGAGGAGTTGCTTATTTCTGTATAAGGCTCCTAGTTTTTGGCGGACTTTGTTTATGGTCATTGATATGTGAATGTCAAATTTGAGATTGTTGTCTATTTCAACTCCTAGCAATTTGGTGTGATCTGTTGGGTGGATTGTGGTGTTGTCTTTTGCTGTGATGTTAAAGTGAGAGTTGTTTTGAGTATGTTTGGTGGGTTTGAAGATGAGGAGTTTAGTTTTGTTTGGTTTGAGTATTAACTGGGCATCGGATAGCCAAGTTTCAACAGAGGAAAAGGCATCCTGTGTGACCTTTTGCAATTCGGGTAGGGACTGGGCTGAGCAGATGATGGTTGAGTCATCTGCATATTGTATGAGTGTGCCATGTTTGGTGGCAGAGGCTAGATTATTGGTGAAAATAGAAAAGAGTAGGGGTCCAAGGATGGATCCTTGGGGAACACCAATAGAGACAGGTAGTTGGGGAGATATGTCATTTTACCTTACAACAGATTGCTGGAGGTCAGACAGGTAACTTTGAAACCAATTGGTGACTGACTGAGAAAAGGATAGGTTATTGAGTACGGAGAGGAGTTGTTTGTGTGGGACCATGTCAAATGCTTTAGATAGATCTAGGAAAGTAGCAAAACATAATCTTTAAGTTGAGAATCTAAAAAAATTCATACATTCTGCAGTTAAGACCCTACACCCGATATATCGGCCTTCCAACGGGATCCGACAAACATTTATGAATCTTGGGAATTGTAAAAAACTTCGCTTTTCTGGGATTCCTAACGTAAAGCTTTTTAACATCATTAGTGTTAAAGAAACCCAGTCTCTCCCCTTTCTCCAATAGATCCAATAGCAAGGAATTAAACTTAACTGTTGGATCACTGTGTAACTTTAAATAAACTTTTTCACCATTTAACAAGTTAAAAGACATCTTGTTATATTGCTCCCTAGATAGGATAATCCAGTTGCCACCTTTGTCCGCTTGTGTAAAAACCATGTTCTTATTTTCATTGCATAAACTCTGCAACGTTAGCCACTGCTCCCTACTCAAATTGAACCTTTTTTCATTTTTTGCTTTTATTACAAAAACACTATATTCATGTTCTATTTCTTTACACAATGTTGACTTTAACAAATTAATGACTGTAGTACGTTTTGGAGGAACAAACTCACTCATATACGGTACTACAGGTATCTTACACTTCCCGTATCCAGTAACAAAAGCATCCCCCAAACATTCATTGTTGTTAATACACCCATGATGAACATCCCCCTCACATAAGTCAACAAACTTATTTTCATATATTGATAAATCCAAAAGGGAACTGTCGGAGTCGGTAGAAACCTCATCCATCCCAGGTTCCCTAAAACTTACCACATTTTTCTCATGAATGATTTTGTTATGAAAAAACATCTTTAAATTCAACTTCCTACAAAAACGACCAACTTCAATGAATAAATATGCTAAACATGGGAAGTACGTGGGAACAAATTTTACACCTTTACTTAACAAACTTTTCACATCATTGTTTAGAATCAAATGTGAAAGATTAATAATGTCCAACTGTCCAAACTCAATTCTACTGCTCTTCTCCTGGTCTCCGACACATGAATCAAAGACAATGAAGTCCCTTGGAACACCCACAACCCTTATCTCCTTCTGCTGTTGTCGCCATTGCTTACTCCACCATCTCTGCTGTTTCCCTGTCACTTCTGGCCTCTGCCTCCCGACTGCTGCTGCAAACCACTATGCTGATACTGTTGTTGTGGCATTTGAAATGTTTCATTCGTTTGCACATTTAAATTTTCGAATGAAACACCTTTTTTACTGCTAGACGCCATGTCCCCCGAGGACAAAGAAGAATCTGATGCAAAGGAATTTCTTTCACCTTGCAGAGATCTGCTTCTACCCCTCTTCGGTTTCCTCTGCCATGAAAATATTAAATTACTTTCATAGTCCCTCATATCATGTTGCAATTTACACTTTTTTCGAACAGTAATGTCCCCTCCACCTTGCAAACCTTTGCTCTGATAACCCCCATTTTGTCCCAAAAAGCTTCTTCAAACACCACTGATACAAGCTCCTCCTGCAACTGCAGGATATCCGCTTGCATCATGTCGTGCGCCATATAATTATGTTTAATCAAGATCTTTAATCAAGCTGAGGTACACACAATGACACCGTCTTCCAGTCCTCCAAAAGATCTGCCTCTTCTTCAGTAAAATCAAATGCTGGAAGGCGGTCCACTCGAAGACCGCTTAGAGTCAAATTTGACATAACCTATTTGTCCAAAAGCTTTGTATCATAAAAGAGGGTTACCTCCTTAATTAACAGTCTCTCCAGTTTGTCAAATTCACTGGCACATTGACTTACATTGCCCAGGGACAACAAATCACCCGTTACAAATTTCTCCTCACTAAAATGATTCATAGGACAAACAAAGAGACATGTTAAAAGGTGTATCCTTGAACATTTGGGGGATATCAGACACATTAGATTGGATAGCCCGGTTGCCAACCATTTTTGCACCTATCATGACGGCTCAGATTCTACTTTACTTTTCAGTGTGTTAGGAAAACCTTTATGTCAACAGAGTGAAATGTTTACAAATAAGTTATTAGCTTTGGAAACTAAATTTATTGTCAATTTTTATACTTTGTATCCAACAGGTTTGAATTGAGAAGTAAATTTCAATGTGTAACTTTTGCATAGGAAGTGTTTTGGGAACAATAATGGAAATGTGTCTTTGACTTTATGTTATGTCCCTTTGTTCAAAAGGGATGTTTTCACTTTATTATGAACACGGTTTGATTGTGGTGTTGATTGATGCACTACTATATAAGGAAGGTTTTTTCTGGTGTATTACTACAGCTTGCACCAGCCAAAAAATCTCAAGCTTTACCTCTACCCAAAATACCTCTCTCTCTCAATTACCTGAGATCTCGTTTGCCGCTTTCTGAAAGCAGTCGCGTCTAGCTACTACTCTCGAGCACTAGTAGGTTTAGGTAAATTTTTTCTCATTTTTCTTACAGTTTTTCTATCTTGTTTCCTTGTCTTGTTACATTTAGTGTATTTTTCCCAGTATCATCATTATTACTTTCCCCCTTACACTTTGGTGTATTCCCAACTATCAGTGCTGATTGTCCCCCCCTCATCTTTGTAGTCTTCTTTCACCCTATACACGCTTGTGTATATCTGAACTATCATTGTGGATAGTATCTCTCCCCTATTTTTCCTCTGACTTTCCCTTTTTTGTTTGTGTGGGGTGAGATTTGTTTAGTGGAGTTACCTAACTGTTTTTCACTGTTGAAATGTCTGAGAATGGTAAAGGCCACTCTGGCTTCAAAAAATGCGTGGCCATAAAATTTCCTCTTCAGACTTTCATTTATTTTATGTTTATTGCTTTGGTTCTCACCATTTACAGGAAGATTGCAGCATCAGCCATACCTTCAGCCATCGAGCTTTCGTGGAAAGGCACAATAATCTTATTTTAAAAGGCTTCTCCCTTCAGCCTTTTGTAAAGCCTTATCTGCTGGAGATAAAGCCAAGACATATATTTCTTGTCCTTTATCCTCTGTTGAAAAATTGAAGAAAAGAAGTCTTTTGGTTCCGACCTCCCCATTGGTTCCAAAATTCAAAACATTGTATACCTCGGCTCCAACAGTTCCCACAGAACTGAAAGCCTCTGCTGTTGACATTCCAATGCCGGTGTGCATTATTGCACCTATTGCAATTTTGAGCCCCTCAACATCAAAGGCCTTGGTACAGAAAGTGACTCTCCTCTATTGATCCCTTTATTGGGGAGCTTCCAGAGGTATTCTTGCAGAGGCCTAAGTCCCCTTCCATGTCATCCATCCTTTCCACCAAAAGCCTTTCAGAACTCGATGTGGAGAGGTTAGTGAATAAGATTTTGTGGGCTAGAGGGCTTTCAAGCCCCTCTTCGGTAGTGACCCCTTCGGGTATTGGTACTAAAACTTCTTTTACAACATTAACTACTCCTCCTCCTCTAACCTCCTTGGAGATCTTAGAATCCTCTGTCCTGGAACTCCCAGAGTTTTCGTAGCCAGTAGTTACCCTGAGCTCTTTGGTTGTTTCTGAACCGGAGACCACCCTGAGGCATGGCTACCCTGCTGGTTCGAGGGGACAGGGCTCAACCCCAGGTTTTTCTGAGTCATTCCTGCTCCTTGGAGCTTCAGCTTGAGTTAGTTCAGCTCTGGCTTCGGTCTCGGGGGTTGGTTTTTCAGAACAGGTAGTGACCCTGGTTTTGAGGCAGTCTATCTCAGTTCCGAGCTCCCTTCCCTCTTCAGGGGGGCCAGCCTTTGAGGCTATGCAGAGGGCCCTTTCTCTTACAGAGATTCATTCTGTGCCTACCTGTCAGGACATGTACCTTCCTCTAGCTCTGTTATTCCTGCTGCAACTCCAATGGGAAAGTGAACCTCAGGTATCACAGGCACAGGTGCTATCACCTTCTGATACCTCCCCAGACTATCCCCCTGAGGAGGTCCCTCAGAAGAAGAAGTGCAAGAGGAAGCACTTGAATTCCCCCCAGGAATCAGTCATCGAAGACACAGATTTCGATGAGGGGGAAGGGCCCCCATGGTCACCTCCTGAAGATGTCTCATTTGGAGACATCTTGGACATTTTAAAACAGAGGGGTGGCTGAAAGTCTCAAAACCCTTCCTCTGAGGAATCTGTTTACCTGCAGGCTGTCGGCACCTGCCCATCTATCTCTTGGGTGACTCCACCCACTGATGAACTCATTCAGTTGATTTCTCAGTGGCGTGGAAGGCTCCAGACACTATCAAGCCCATCCCCAAAAGACCAGAAAAGATTCTTTCTGCTCCAGAAGACAAGCAGTTTTGGGTTAAGAGGTTGGCTATAGATGCTATGGTCATAGCGGCAGCCACTCTAAAAGACCTCGCTGAGAAGAGTTCTTCCGTCCATCTGCCCAGTAGAGAGTCTTGGGCCATGGAAAGGTTTGGGAAGTGGGTCCATGCTTCATTGACCTTCACCATAAGGTCTTTGAATTTTTGAATTTTTTGGCACATTTCACCAGACTCCAATGGCATCTGATTAAAGAGTAGTCAGACACCCTGACAGGAGCTGTAGCTGAGGGAGTCCAAGAGAAAGTGGCTTCCCAGTTTTCCACCCTGGAGTCTCTGTCCAATTTATCCATGAGACTGATTGCTCATACAGCTGGAGGGATGTCTAGAGTAGCGGGTACAGGTGTAGCCATAAGGAAACATGCCTGGATGCGCCCAGAACCATTCAAGTCTTCTTTCATCAATGCTTCTTTTGACAGAACATCCTTATTTGACCCTAAAGTAAAAGAGACTTTATCCAGGTGTGAGAAGTATGGTAAGACCCTTTCTGCTGTGGGTGTATATTTCTTCACCCTCCCCCCAAGGTCCTTTTCTAGGAACCAGAGGAGCGGTGGAAAAATATGGTTCAAGAAATCCCAGGGGTCTTTCCAAGACACATGTAGAGAGAGTTCCCCTAGAGGCAAAGGGGGGAACCAAAATGGAAGACGCCATTCTCATGGCAGGTGTGGTCTGCAAAATCAGGGCTTTGGGGATTCTTTTCCAGGCAAGCCCTTTCAGCATTCCTGAAGGGAAGCCTGATTGTCTTCCTCTGGAGGCAGTCGGGGGATGCTTATCCTTGGACTTAAATGCCTGGCTAAACTTACCAAAAGATTCCTGGGTACAACAGATCATATCCAGAGGTTATATCATTCCATTTCTTAACCTCCCACTGTTCAAAAGAAAATCCCCAATGTTGCACCCAATCAAAGGGATTCAGCAGTGCAAGAAATTCAGAAACTGCTGGACAAATGAGTCAAACAAGTCCCACCAGACCAAGAAGGATCCTGACCCTACTCAAAATTCTTTTCATTTTCAAAAAAGACAGGGGACTGGAGACCAATTTTGGATCTCAGCATACCGAGCAAGTCTGTTCGACAAAGTTCCGGATGGTCACGGTATAGTCTGTTATGCTTTTTCTAAAGAAAGATGACTGGATGTGTATTACCATGTAAAAATGGACAAACACTCCAGAAGGTTTCTCCTCTTCTGGCCGAGAGCCAGTCATTACCAATTCAGAGTACTACCCTTTAGACTCACCACAGCCCCCAAGGTTTTCACCAAATGCATGGCAGTAGTAGCAGCTCACTTGAGACTGCAAGGATTCCGAGTGTTTCTGCACTTGTACGATTGACTCATAACCACTTTGACCAAGCATCACTTAATAGCCAGAGACTACACCCTCGACACCTGTGCTCATCTGGGGATTACCGTCAATCTAGAAAAGTCACTTTTAACTCCAGCACAAAATGTAGAATTCATAGGAGCAATACTGAATACTCAAACAATGATAGCATCTCTTCACACAGAACAACATCAGAGAATTGTGATTCAAGCTCAAAAGTTAATTCACAGGGAGAAGGTTCCTGCACGATTAGTCTTGCAAGCTCTAGGATCCATGGCAGCTTCCATAACTCTAGTCCCATTAGAGAGGTTACATATGAGAGTTCTGCAATTGCTACTAGCTGGTCTATCCTTCACCACCCAATATCAGACCAAAGTTTAATCACCAACCATTGTAACATGGACCTTCTTTCGTGCATGCATTCTGAGCAGCTTCTTCATGGTCATCCTTTTGTTTTTCTAGAGCCCAAGGTCATAGTGACCACTGATGCCTCCAAGATGGGGGGGGGGGTTATTTGTGCAAGACAGCCCAAGGCAATGGTCCCCTTTAGAAGCCAACTTGCATATCAATGTCCTGGAGATAAGAACAGTGTTTCTTGCATTACAGGCCTTTCAGACAGCTTTTCCTCAGGGAACTATTGCATTTCAAACGAACAATATGCCAGTGATTTGGTACATCAACAAACAGGGAGGAACCAAGTCTTACCCCTTTTGTTGAGAAGCCCTCAGAGTGTGGCAGTGGACAACCTGTCCAACCATTTTCTAATAGCAATGCACATTCCAGGGAGTTCCAGTGTGATTGCAGACAAGTTGAGCAGATTTATCCTTCAGCCTCATGAGTGATCTGTCAATCCAGAAGTGGCAAAAATGATATTCTTTCTCTGGAGTTAACCTTGCTGCAATCTGTTTGCATCTCCCCTAAACAACAAATGCAGAAATTATTTCATTCTGATTCCCCCTCTGGGAAGGTCACCCAGCAACGGTCTCCACTATGATTGGCCCCCGGTCTACTGTATGCCTCTCCCCCGGTACTTATAATCCCCAAATTCTTACAGAAAGCACTCATGTTGAAGACTACAGGAATCCTCATTGCCCCCCTTTTGGCCTCAACAGATTTGGTTCCCCTTTCTTTGGCCTTACTTGATTCGTCAACCTTGAATTCTAGACCCAGTGCCAGATCTCCTGTCCCATCCAGACGGCCTTGTTCACCCAAACATTTTGAACCTCAAGCTGACTACTTGGTTCCTCCAATTCCACTAGTTGCCAGGTGCCCTAACATGTCCTCTCCAATATGTCACATCCTTTTATCACATAATAAACCTTCTACTAGAAAACTATATTTAAGTAAGTGGAAGAGATTTACAATTTGGGCCCACAAAAAACAAATTGACCCTTTCACTGCTTCAATTGAGCAGGTTTTAGATTTCCTAGCATCCCTGTTCAGTGCTGGGACTTCTCCATCCACCATCAAACTACAATTGGCTGTGATTTCTAATTTTCACAGTGGTGTAGAAGAACCTTCTTTAGCCTCTCACAGGCTTTGTAAATTGTTCTTAAGAGGCACTCTTTGTTAAAACATCCATATAAAGATCTGACTCCTCCTTGGGACTTGAATTTAGTTCCACAGGTTGTAATACATTCCCCTTTTGAACCCTCTGCAGAATGCAATCGGAAGTTTCTGCCTTGGAAGACCATCTTTTTGGTAGCCATTACTTCAGCCAGACGAATTTCATTTGAAATCTCCTTACCTAGTCTTCCATAAAGATAGGGTATATTTACAAACAAACCACTCCTTCCTGCCCAAGGTAGTATCAGAAGCTAATATCATCCAGACTATTAATTTACCAGTCTTCTCCCCTAATCATTCTAACAAAGGAGAATAAAAAGTCTTTTGGGTTTTCCCGGTTAGGAGTCACCACAACGGAACTTTCATCCGCTAATGATTGGCAGTGGATTTTTACGGTGCCGAGTTGCCAGCCCGATGCCCAACCTTCAAAGAAGGCACGCTTGTTCACGCACGCACCTACCTGCATGTCTTTAACATCATTCAACCACAGCGAGGACATGTAGACTCCACACAGAAGGTGCTTCAGCCGAGAATCGAATGGGAAAACCTCTTGCTGTGAGGCGACAATGCTAACCGCTGAACAACCGTGGCCCCACTCTACATTTACTAGACGTACATGGACAATTCCATTTCTATCTTCACAGAACAAAAATGATAAGGCAGTCAACTCAACTGTTTGTTTAATTTTTTACAGCAAAGTTGGGCAAGGCAGTCAGCAAGATTATCCTGTTTAAGTGGATGAAAGATTGTATTGCTTTAATTTATGATAAAAACAAGACAAGTTAACCTTGCCTAAAGCTATCAAAGCACATTCTACAAGGTCTGTAATCACTTCTGCAGTCTTCCAGTCTAGAGGTTCTATGGATGACATATGTGCAGCAGCTACTTGGGCTTCTCCCCATACTTTTATTACTCAATACAAACTGGACCTGTTCTCTAGGGGAAGATCATCTTTTGGCTTGATGGTGCTCAGAAGTGTCCTTCCATGAGTCCAACCAAGTTTTTAGGTAGCTGGGGACTCTGTCCCATATGTCAAGGATAAAATGAAGATTGACAAATTCAGACAAAGAAGTTATGTACTCACCATAACGTTCCATCTGTGTTGCCAATCTTCATTTATCCTTGACCCCCCCCCCATTCCACGTCTCCAAAGACTTTTGCTGGAACGGATTACATGCTATCCAAAGACAGTGGATAAGGCTTCCATCTGGCTTACTTCCTGTATGGGTATATATAGATGTATATATGTTTTCATATGTTTACAAATTTTCTGCAAACTTGATCTGAGGTAATGGAGAGAGAGGGATTCTGGATAGAGGTGAAGCTCAAGAGTTTTTGGCTGGCGTGAGCTGTAGTACTGGCCAAGGTTCTGAGATTGGAACCAAACTCAAAGAGATCTGTCAAGGATAAATGAAGATCGACAACACAGATATAACGTTATGGGGAGTACATGACTTCTTTTTTATTAACATTTGATTACCGGGAAAGTCTGATTTGGTAGGTGCCCATTTTCAGTGGAGGCCAGGGGGAGAAAAGCTCCAACGTATTACAGAAATATTCTAAGAACAATAATTTTACAATCTTCAAAAATAATACAAAAACCTCTACAGTTTAAATAATTATACCAAATTAAACATAATGTCAATACACTGGTTAAAAATAGACACAACTTATATGACGATTTAATATTCAGAGAAATTTTATCCAGCAGTGAAGGAGCACATGTTTCTATCTGCTCACTCCCACACAGCTGTCTCTCTGATGTCTCAGAAATACTGATGTCAGAACCGAATGTAGTTCCCCTGGTGTGATGGGACAGCTACACATTACTGTTTTCTAGTCAAAACATCAAGTCATCTTTCTCATCCAAGTAACTGGCCACAAATCTGACATGTAATCCCAAGTCAGGGATTTTTTTTTTTGTTTAGAACAGACATTTTTCAAACTATATTAGGTAAGCAACTTACATAAGTACTCTGTATTTACAGTTACAAGTACGTAGACAGGAAGAGTAAACAACACGTTCACTATAACAAAAATGCAATATTTATTCACTTTATCCTATCCTATCTTTGAACTATTTTTCATAGACATGCATGAAGTCTAACCACTGACACAGTGGCTTAAAGCTGTGAGCTGTAGTTCCTGTGGTACAGGGCTTGATTCCCTCAGCCCTCATTTGCGTACTGTGTGACCTTGAGTAAGTCATTTAAATGGACATTGCTCCCCAGTTGCCCGTGGAAATGCACTGTCTGTCCAGAGGGCATACCTGTCTAACAAATAGGTATTGTTAAGTTAGTAAAATAAAAATCACCAAAACAGTAATACATTTGAAGTGAGTCAGAGAAGAATGAAGACTATTTGTTAAAGACAATGTTTGGGTGGAATAGTAACTAACCTTTAATGGCTGGACATCATTCTATATCTGAAATGCTATTGTATAGAGTCATAAAGAGTTTAGAAGACAGAATCAGTCCATGGACTATAATCACCATGCTAATATCCACGCTGATAGACAACCACTGGCTTTTAGGAATGCCGAACAAGTCATGCCTGAGATGACTTTATGGGTGCCCATTTGATTGTCAGGGCTTGCCTTAAAGAAAGCAGAGTTATTACTGTTTTATATGTAGCAGAAGATTATTCCAGAGATGGAGGAGCATTGAGTAATAAATCTGTCCCTCCAGCATGTCATATTTATTAGTTGATGGAGATTCAAGTCATTAATTGCTTGTGAAGACATTTGATTTGTGGAGATGTGTAGGGTTGCATTCTTACCAGTGTGGAAAGTTAATTATTAATTACCTTTCAGGAGTCAGATGTTTACTGGGGTAGGCCACCCTGGTTCTCTGAGACTTTGTCTTAAAGTTCCAGTGTCCGGACAGGACCTGAGAAATATGCAGATTGTGTACTTACCAGAACGTTAGATTTCTCTGTTCTCTGTCCGGACAACAATTCACACCCACCCCCTGCCAGATTGTCAGGAAATTAGGGGTCAGTGATAGACCATAGCCAGATTCTTTTTCTTGTTTGTCTGTCTGTATCTAACTTTCTTGTTTAATGTGGCAAAGTCAATTTAGAGAAGGCAGCAGGAGCAGGGAATTATGGATAGTGAAGATCATTTGCTAGTGGGTGCCAGAGGATCTAGTCTTAGAGTTCCAGTGTCTGGAAAGACACCAGAGAACTGTAACATTCTGATAATTACATAACTTACATTTTTGTTTATATAATAATTCTTTATATCTTGATTTCCATAATAACACAGTTTTATTCATCATGTCTTTTCCCAAGCCATAACCCCTATAAAGTATACTACTCAAGCTAATCTTCTGTACCCCATACTGTTTCTTCAGTTTTCTTCCAAAATCTCTCTCTCTGCCATTCTACATGTCAGTATAGCATGTTTTTTAAATCTGTGGTCTGCAGCATTAAGCACATATTTTAATTCACTGGTTGGAATGAACATTGTGCTTTTAATTAAAATTGTAGGTCTGATGACGTTCATGAGTTTGAATATTTGAACAAATGCTCTCATCTTAATAAACAAAGTTCTTCAGTGTCCAGCTCTAAAGTGTGTTCTTTATTTTTTTCAGCCCAGTTTAAAGCTATACTTAAAAGTTACAGTCACTGAACAACAATGTAAATAAAGCCCACAGCAAGCAGAATGCCCAGAACACCAGTGTCACTCATCTGGTCAGGATAAAACAGGCGAACATCTGTGGGTTCTGTTCAAGCAGCTTTATTATGTACAAACATATCAGGATTGAGGCTTAATAACTTTAACTTAGATAAACTTGTAAACAAACTAGCTAACACACTCATACATGCTCACACTCTGGCTGGTCTCTCAAAATGGCACTGAAGCTGTTACATGCTTGCTATTTATATGCATGTGCTGTCCTTGGAAACGCTTCTTAAAAGTACAACACACAGACAATTCTACATCCTCCCTCTTTGAGAAATGAGTCACGCATTATTGACGACATTAATTGACATACAGTTGATACAAAATAATTATTTGACATGCAGTCATACAGAACTAAATACATATAGACAATTATATTCAGATTTCTGTGTATTTCACACTAGGTCTGGAAATATGACCAAATATGTGACATAGAAATTAGAACTAGGTCTAGCAACTAGGACTGTCTCTGCCGAATGTTCAACTTTGGGGATATCAGGAACATAATCAGGAATGGAAGTAGGAGTTAAGACACGTTCTGCAACAGGAAAATTGTCTGGATAGCTCTGAGATCTAGAGTCTGTATCACAGGAACAATGCTGCAATATTGATTCTGATACAGGAAGAAGATGTCTGCGATTTTTCCTGTACTCCACACCCTCAGATTCCACGAAGTAGGATCTATGATCTGCACATATACCTGTTACTTGACCAATCTGGTCGAAACATTTCATATTTGTATCCTCGTTGTCTCTTTTCCTTTCAGTGGACGAAAAAATCTGCTCAATTTATCATAGCTGGACTTCTGGAAAGAACACTTTTTGAATAGTTGGGCTTTGATTGTTTTGTTTTTTGCTTTAGGCCTCAACAAACTGGAACTGATAGGCAAGGTTGTTCTGGTTTGCCTTGTCACGGGGTATGTTTCTGAGACTGAGTAAATTCAGAAATACATCAGTATTATCACGCTTTGACTTCTCTAGTAACTGCTTTGCACTCTGTACTGCATGTTCAGCTAGTCCATTTGACTGTGGGTATTCTGGACTACTAGTAACATGTACAAAGTCCCATTATTTTGCAAATTTTGAAACAACTAACTGGTAAATTGAGTATCATTGTCAGAAATAACTTTGTGTGGACTCCCATGGACTGAGAAATGGCATTTCAACTTGGTGATAACAGCAGTGGACATTAGGTTAGGTAGCAAAGTGATCTCAAACCAGTTTGAATAAGAGTCTACCAATACTAAGTAATGCTGATTATTCAACTCAAATATATCAGTGGTTACTGTTGACCAAGGTAGTTCAGGAACTTGACTTAGCTGGAGTGTTTCTTTTTGCAAATGTGGTTTAGTACTATTGCATACTGAACAAGAAGAAAGTATTTTTATCAATATCTTGTGCTAGAGAAGGCCAAAATACTAGTCTTTGGTAAATTCGGAACCTGAACATGGGTAACCACGATGTAAAATCTGGATATATTCATGTTGTAAGGAAGCAGGAACAACAATTTTAGGACCTTTGAACATAATGCCATCTTCCATCAACATCTCACCTGTAAGGAAAATAAGTTTGTACTTCAGGTGGTACACTAGATTGTGTTGACGGCCATCCAACATTAAGGAAGTGTTTGAGCTTTTGCAAAACTTGATCAGTCTTTGTACAATCTCTCAGCTCATCAAGTCTCGTGGTAGAAAAAATATGCACTTCCATGACATCAAAGTCAAAATTCAGTGCATTAAGCGGTTTCATTGTATTTCTGGGTGATCTGGATAAAGTATCAACCAGATAAAGAAGCTTGCTTTTTGTATAGACCATTTTGAAGTTGTACTTTTGCAATCTGAGCATCATTCTTTGTAATCTCGCTGGAGCTGAATGCATTGGCTTCTTTAAAGTAGTGACTAGAGGTTGGTGATCAGTTTCAATCTGAAGAGCTCAACCATAAATATAATCCTGAAACTTTGAACATGCAAATACTATTGCCAAAAGTTCTGTCTCAATTTGAGCATATTGCATTTCAGTTTGGGTAAGAGTTCTAGATGCATAGGCTACTGGTCTGCCCTCTTGAAGAATAACTGTGCCAAGACCAAATTTTGATGCATCACAGGAAAGAGTTACTGGTTTGTTGACATCATCGTATCTTAATGTAGGTGGGGTGGCAATTTTCTGCTTAAGGACTTCAAATGCTCTCTGCTGCTGTTTCAACCAAGACCATATAAATTTTTGCACATCAGCTCTCTCAAAGGTGCTGTCAACTCACTAAAGTCTGGGATAAACTTGCCTACATAGTTGACCATACCAATAAAACATTGTAGAGCCTGAAGATTATCCAGTGCTGGCATCTCTAGAATGCCTGCTTGCTTGGATGGGTCTGGTCGCAAGCCAGTGCTAGTAAATAAATGACCTACATATGCAACTTCTGTTAGTCTGAATTTATACTTCAGAGGATTGAGCTTCAAGTTCACTTCACATGCTCTGTCTAGAGCTTTCCTAAGGTTTCTGTCATGCACTGCTTCACCAATGCCTCCAGCCAATAAATCATCTACTGTTATTGCACAAGGATAACCTGGAAAACTTTGCCCTATTGCACACTGAAAGACTTCACTTACAGAATTTATTCCAAATGGCATCCTGAGGAATCCATATCTTCCAAATGGGGTACAGAATGTAGTCAGTAGTGAAGATTTGCGATCAAGCATCACTTGCCAAAATAAAATTTTTGCATCCAAGACAGAAAAAAAACAGTGTCATTTGGTATTAGGGCTGCAACTTCCTTGACTGTACGCATAGAATGACGCGGCCTCTTTAATACTTTGTTCAAATCTCTTGGGTCAATGCATATTCTGATTTCATCTGAGCCTTTTTTGTTGGCTGCTACCATGGATGACACCCATTCAGTTGGTTCTGTAACTGGACAAATTACACCTTGCTGCACCATTTTATCCAACTGAGCTTTGACTTTATTCTGCATAGTTATCCGAACTTTTCTTGCTGGTCTGACCACTGGGCTGACCTCTGGGTCTAACTTCATAGAATACACAACTAGAAGTTTGCCTAACTTGTCATCGAAAACATCAGCATACTCTGAGAAAATAGCATCAGTAAAACTGGAACTGAGACATGTGCTTATATGATGAACTTCTTTGGTAAAGGAATTCATTCTCAAACTGTCTCTGGGACCCAATAATGACTGCACAGGTCATCAGACTATATAAACTTGCAAGCTGTAGCAGTTCCTAGCCAAATAACATGAAAGCACTACTGAGCCTTCGGTTTGAATTTCTTCACCTCCATAAGCAACAAGTTTCACACAAATGGCCACATTAAGTTCTCACCAGCTCTCACCTTAGTAAATGTGCTTGCTGATATAACATTACACTTTGAACCAGTGTCTTACTTTGAGCTTGGTAGATTTACCAGTGATCTGGACAGTACAAAACACTTTATTCCTTGCCAACAAATTTACTGCATCAGCCTTTTCACCAATTGCTGACACACCATCTACGTAGAAAGTAGAATTGCAGCTCTCTATATGATCAACATGCTTTTTTAAGTGACCCTTATTTATAACTGTGTGAAGTTTACTTGATTTGCAAAACTTTTGAAAATGGTTCCAGTTTTTACACTTGTGGAATTGCTGACCAAATGCTAAGCATTATTCTCTGTTGGACTCATGACTGGCACCACAATTGCAACAGTTAACAATAAAGTTTGATTTGGGTTTTGCTGACTCACCCTTGTACTGCACTGAGCATGTTCTTTTCACTAAACTAGTCTAAGAACTTGCTGGAAAACTACGGGTTTTGCCAGCCAAACTCACAGGGGTTACAGCTGCCATGTGCTTAGGCCTGCTTCTGCTAGCCACATGTTGCATGCTGTCTACATTTGCTCTGGAGCCTGTTGAAACCCTGCTCTTATCACTTGCAAGCATACTTGTGTGCCTTTCTGTAACTTCATGGATTTGACAAGTCTCAGCATTATATCACTGTCACAAAGCAAAATCTTTCTCACTGCAGCACTATTAATACCACACACAAGCCTGTCCTTTATCAACTCTTCTTTTAAATCACCAAACCTACACATTTTAGCTTTATTTCTCAGGTAAGTAATATAAGCTGCAAGCGTTTCTCCAGGCTTTTGATCTCTTGTGTAAAATAAATGCCTCTCTAGTATAACATTTGTATGGGGTTGCACATTTCCCTGAATTTGCATTTCAAACACTCGGGATCTTCCCTTGATTCGGTGTGTGCAACAATATAACGGGTTTTTCCTTCTCCTTCATATACTGCTGGTGCATACATAAATGAATGCTCTCTTTCAGTGGCCTCTGAACCAGCTAAGTTTAGCAAAATAATGCCCTGATGCATGCATCTGTGCCAGAATAAGCTGCTCGTATAAAAATATTGTACTCTTTCTCAAATATTCTCCAATTCTCTGCAATATTCTGATCAAATACAAGTGGAACTAGTCTGCGAAATGCCTCTGCCATATTAACACATACCAGTGAAGGCTTTTGCAATTATGCATGAGCACACACACATATTCATGTGTCAGAAATTTATGCCAGTACTTATAACTGTACCCAATAGCCCAACAAGCCTCTGAATAACTGAACTTTGCAAAATAAGACTCCTGGGCACAAGAATACTCTTGAAATCACTGTACTGTAAGAAATCACCTCTTATCAGTGTAAGAAACATTTTGAACTAACTGCAGTTTGCAAATAAACAGTACAGAGCACACTGAAATTTTCCCAAAATGGCTGTACTTTGCTAAATAACTCTGTACAGTGCAAGCATGGCCGGTCTTAGGCATAGGCGAATTAGGCAACCGCCTAGGGCTCTGTACAGGCCGGCCTTGTAAAGGGCGCGTTATGCATTTATTTACTTATTTTTTTAATTAATATAAAGTTTGCGCTCTTCTTGGTGCTGGAACCAGAGGGTGGAGGGTGGGGGAGGGGAGGTGGGGCTAGCACCCTCCCACTTACAGCTGCAGGGTAGCCATGAGGCTAAAAAAAAAATGTTTAGTTTGCGGTGCAAGAATCTTCTCCTTTAAGGAGAAACTTGCACGCGTCACGACACCAGCATCATCCAAATGAATTCTGCAGTTCCACGCGGAATTTAAGCCAGCAGTTCAAAAGAAGAGTTAAGTCTGTGTCTCCGCATGTGGCAGTTTGGGTTATAAAGAAGGTAAGTGTATGTGTGTGCGTTTATGTGTAATTTAAACTGTTTATTTCTGTATGAGAAAGAATGTGTGTGGGTATGTACGTATGTGTATGGAATTTAAATTTGTTGTTCTGTTTGTATGAGATATATAATGTGTGTGTATGTTACTGTGTGAGAGTAGGTATGTGTGTGTGTGTGTGTGTGTGTGTGTGTGTGTGTGTGTGTGTGTGTGTGTGTGTGTGTGTGTATGTATGTATGTATGTATGGAGTTGAAACTAGCCATTCGTTCCTTTGAGAGTCTTTGTTTCTGTGCAGGAGAGTAAGTGTATTTGTGTTGCTTTGTGAGAGAGTCGCTGTATGTGTGTGCTGCTGTGGCAGAACAGAGAAGGTAGGTGTGTGCATAATTTAAACTAGTAGTTTCTCTCATTTCTGTATGAGAGAGAAAAGTATGTGTATTTTGTATGAGAGCAGAATTGGAGTGCGTGGAATTTAAATTAGTCGTTAGTTGCTGTATGAAAGAGAAGGTGTGTGTGTGTGTGTGTGTGTGTGTGTGTGTGTGTGTGTGTGTGTGTGTGTGTGTGTGTGTGTGTGTGTGTGTGTGTGTGTCAGTCATACCTGATACCCCTCAACGTCTTACAGCAACACATCTGGACTAAGCCATAAAGTAGGATAATGGCCCTAAAATAGGAAAACATTTTAAATATTGCTCTTACAAACTTAGAAAGCTGATATGTTTTGCATTAGTGCTGCAACTTCATTCTTGAAAGATTTACCAGTAATTTGGCAAAAAAACATAACTTTATGGTAAACAGATAAAAAATGAGGTCCCTATAGCTTGTCTGTTTCTCATAATTTGTGGTTTTCTGGCAAATCAGGGAGGACTGAAGTCACTAAATAGCACTGCAAGCAAAACTATCCCTATTTTTTGGCCATTGTATCTACATTATTTTAGGCTCTGTCCAGATTTTTTGCACTAAGAGGTTGAGAGGTATGCATACCTCTCAACTGTCCAGATTTTTGCCTCATATTTTTGGCCTATTCCTCATAAAAGTTATGGTTTTCTGGCAAATCACTGAGGATTGAAATAACTAAATGCCAAACATTTGAATTTCAGCCCTCATTTCCTTCAGAAAATGCATGCTAAGACAAATGCTTCTAAGTCTGTAAAAGTAATATTTTAATTTGTCCCTCTTTTTGTGCCCCCCCCCCCAATATTTTAGGCTTTGTCCAGCTTTTTTGTACTAAGATGTTGAGAGGTATGGAGGCATTGTGTGTAATGCCTTAGTTGCCGATTATTTGGTGCATTTTAAGGGGGGATAGGGGTCTGCATTCCCGAGTGTCCTCTTTTCTATAAGATGCCTAGTTGTCAGTTTCTCAGTCATTCCCTATTGCAATATTACCAGGTTACCAGTTTTTTTAATGTAAAGTAGGCAATTACTTTGTCAAGGGCAGCAGGAACTGAATTTGTAGATGAAGCACTGAAATGTAAAGTTGTTTGCCAGTAACAACCTCTTCATTATTTACAAATCTCTTTAATGTAGAATTATTCGGATGAATTTTACTTCTGCAGAGATTGTGCTTATGATTGACACTGGTGGATTGTAATGACAGAAGTCTGAGTGGCCTTTTATGGTTACAGTGTTCTGAAATGGGCAGTTTTGTCATTATTGAGTCATGCATTTTTTTTCATTGCTTGCTGGAAAAATGTTAAAAATTACAAATTTAAAACATACTAACAACTGGTGCTGTATTGTACAAGGAATATAATTTATTACAATCAGGAAGGTGAATCAAAGAACACATACGGGTATTCATGGCCATAAAAATGTGTTCAAGAAGCCTGTAGTTTGAAAATAGCCCAAAGGTAAACTTAATTCTCCACTTTCCAGATGCATTTTATTTGAATGTAGGTTTTAATGCTGTTTCAATGGCAGAGAAGTTTACTGCTCATGCTAAGCCTGTTTTCATTGTGAGGCTGTACTGTTTAGCAAGTGGCTATTGGTGTTTGTGCGTTTTATTTCAAAGGAAGAAAGTTTAGTGCTGCTCATGCTAAGTCTCTTTTCAATGTGCAACTGTTTTATCAAATGGCACACTGTTGTAGAATCTGAAAGCAGTGTTAATAGCATAATTGCCTTTGGTGCAGAAGGCTGTGGATTCTACTTCCACACCATATAGATGAAGGACTTTGCAGAAGTGCTGATATCACAGTACCCATATGATTGCAGATTATTTGGTGTATTATAAAGAGAAATAGGGGCTCTACACTCCTGAGTGTTTCATCCTTTGTATGAGATGGCTTGTATGAGATAACTATGAACTGGTCAGTTTCAGTCATTTCTATTGCAATATTACCAGTTTACCAAATTTTTAATGTAATATAGATGATTAATTCAAGGGCAACAGGCACTGAATTTGTAGATGAAACATTGAGGTGTTCAGCTGTTTGCCAGTAGCATCCTCTTCATTAGTTACAGAGTTCTTTTACTGTGGAATTATTCCGATGATTTTACTTCTGTAGGGATTTTGTATCGAGTGATATTGGTGAATTGTAATGACAGAAGTCTGGGTTGCCTTTTATGGTTGAAATTTTCTGAAATGGGTAGTTTTGTCCTTGGTTTATACTTTGTTTCATTGCTTATTAAAATGTTTAAAACTACAAATTTAAAACACATTCTAACAAGTGATGTTGTATTATACAAGGAATATAACTTAATACAGTCAGGAAGGTGAATAAAAAGAACAAATTCATGTATGCATTGCCCTAAAATGTGTGCAAGGAGTCTAATTAGAAAACGGCCCAAAGGTAAACCTAATCCTCCACTGGCCAGATGCATTTTCTATGAATGTGGGGTTTCATGCTGTCTCAGTGGCAGAGAAGTTTACTGGTCATGCTAAGTCTGTTTTCATTGCGAGACTGTATCGTTTAGCAAATGGCTATCTGTGTTTGTGCTATTCTAGTTTAAGCTACTGTACACAGGGGGGAGAGAGGTTGTCATTTTACTTTCACTGAGCTGTAAGGCTCGCTCGCCTACCCAAAGTAAATTAAACTGTGTAGATTAACTTAAGCATCCCTTTGAAAGAAGACACATGGGCTTCTATTTTCTGAGGGCATGACTTTTACAGTAAAATGTGTGAAGGAGCAACAGATAAAGCAGGTTTATTAAAAAAATGCAACCTTCACTTGGAGTTTAACTATATTACAAGGTATCTTTTCTTCCTATGCATTTAAATAATTGAAGGAAATGACTGGAGTGGCTTTCTTGGGGAGTGACCTACATGTGGGTGTGGTTTATAGGGGTGTTTCATGAGTATGCTATGGGTGGGGCTTAAGGGGGTGCCGGAATACTACTTCGCCTAGGGCACCATTTCAGCTAAGGCCGGCCCTGAGTGCAAGAAACACTCTGTAATGGCAGTGCTCTAAATAGACACACACAGAGCAAGAAACTTTTCAAAATGGCTGTATTTTGACTGTACTTTACAAAATAGTTGCACTTTGCACTCAGTAAGCTCTTTGGAATAATGTACAGTAATAAACATACACTGTAAGCACTTTTTCACACTTTGAGGTAATTTGAATAACTCTAGTTATGCTCTGAATAGCTTCAGTCAATGTGAAACAGTAGTTTATGACAAAACACAGTAACTTGTCAAAAAACATGCAGTCACCTTGCTTTATATATGTTTAATGTGCCCTTTTTTTTGCCCTTTTATTATATTCGTTTTGCTCATTTAATCTTTTTTCATGCCCATTATACTTTTCTTGTGCTCATTTTACTATTAACATGCTCATTTTACTTTAAACATACTTGTTTTGTAATTCTGAGGTAGTTCCAAACCCCTTATGTGCTTTTCTAATAATTGTTTTATCAACTATCTTAATTTTAAACATTTTCTTTACTTTTTGTGCCTCTCATTTGCTTAATAATGTGTTCTGTGGTCTTGTAATGCTCTCTCTCATATTTTTGAAAAAATAAATAATTTGTGCAAGTTTTCATTAGCTTTAGTTTGTTTCTGGCCCTTTTTTGTACTCGGTTCACTTAGTTTACTTTCACTGTTAACTCTGCACCACGTAACTCTGAAAAGCCGTTTCTGGAATCCTGGTCCTGACACCATGTCACTCGTCTGGTCAGAATAAAACAGGCGAACATCTGTCGGTTCTGTTCAAGCAGCTTTATTATGTACAAACACATCAGGATTGAGACGTAATAACTTTAGCTGAGATAAACTTATAAACAAACTAGCTAACACACTCATACATGCTCACACTCTGGCTGCACTCTCAAAATGGCACTGAAGCTAGCACATGCTTGCTATTTATATGCATGTGCTGTCCTTGGAAATGCTTCTTAAAGGTATAACACACAGACTATTCCACAACCAGCACAACCAGCAACTTCCTACTCTCGGGAGAAAAATGTATCTAAAATGAATAACATTTTGCCATAATAAACAGCATTAACATATTAGCATTAATTGCACTCTGAAAGCTCATAAATGGAACAGGATTAAATAGAAAACATTTCCCCAATGTCTTTAAAACTGACAGGTAGGTCAAATCTGGATAGAATGGGTTGATCCAGTAGCACTGTGTAGCAAGGAAATGCAGCACAAAAAAGAACAGGAGGTCCTGCTGTACAGCACAATTAAAACATACACTTAAAAGCCAGGGCTAAAGAGATGATCAGCTGTAAAATAAGCTTGAAGCAAGCAGAAAGCCCAAAACACTAGTAAAATTCCTACTCTTGTTTTTCCAGCTGATTTTGGAGCAGGTAGCCTTTTGTTATTCTGTTAAATCAGAAATGACTGGAAGACTTTTCACGTTTTGTTCAAATATAACATAGGGCTGGAATCAGTAAAACACCTATTTGTGCCTAACATTCAGAACTATAATCCAAACTGCTTAGAACTAAAGAAAAGGCTAAATTCTTATTCAGAGGCAACTGCTTAGGGTGCACAACTCATATGATGTTCATCGTATTTCACTGTTGCAGTCCTTACAAAAATGGGTTATCCGGCTCCCGGTAGCCCAGTCATCCAGAATGCCAAAGTCAATGGTATATGATGTCGGCTGCCTTTGGTTTAGGCCTGACATCAGGACATCATGTACAAAAGAAGGCAGGTGACGCCATTTCCTCAGTCTTTCTTGCCACGGAGCCCGAAGCTGAAACATTTTGCATGTGTGCCGGTTGGCCGAGTGCCTTCTTTTTGTATTCCGACTGCTTAGTTGAAGACATCCTCAGATAAGTACCAAGTTGGGGACTCTCTTTTCTTGCTTTAACGAATTTTAGTGAAAGTTAATAACTGTCTTGCCTGTGGAAAACAGATTCCGCACCATGATTTTCATTCCTATTGTATTACTTGTTTGGGCCTTGAGCACGATGTCCCTAAATGTGTTCTCTGTGCTTCTTTCAACCTGTGTACCATACGCCGTAGAGCTAGGATCTTGTTCAAGCATTTCGGAGTGCGGCCTAAGTTCATCGGTATGGCATCTTCTGGTTTCCCGACTTCAGATGTTCCTAAGAAGCACAAGGATAAGGACCGCGACAGGCTTAGGGTCAAATTAGCCAATGACGTCCCTGTTAAGTTGGTTGTCAGCCCAGCGGTAGTCAGTGAGATGTTTTCTTGGCCCCTGCAGTCCAAGGATGTTCAGCAGTAGGTGTCTGCGGAGACCTTTTCTGAGTCCTCCATATCGCAGGCTTCCACTTCGTCTTCTGACCCTCTGCCATTCGCCGCCTCTGATGAATCCAGAGCCACTAAGCAGGCGCCAGCTTCTGAGGCCTCTTTTCTCAACCTGGAGACCAGATCCAGACCGACGACCTTAATTCAGACTTTTGCGGTGGCTAGGCCTCCCGAGTCCCTCCAGCTTTCTAGCAGGCCATCCAGCCGAAAATCTATTCCTAAGCAGGCGTCTGCCTCCCCTCAAATGCCTCAGGCTCAGATGGTTAAAATGGCTAGTGATCTCTTGACCCTTATCAAAGGCTCTCAGCCACCTCCTTCTAAAAGGATTTGGGAATTGTCCCCAGAAGCTTTCTATGCCTCAGACTGTGAGGTTTCCAGCAACTTTGCTGATGAAGAGGGAAGAGGGAAACGCTCCACTTGTTTCTGGTTTTGAGGATTCTGATGCAGAAGACTCCATCCCTTCTGCCTCCCCTCCAGACGATTTTTCTTTTGGAGATACTCTGAATACTCTTAGGTAGCATTTCAAATGGGAAAGTCAGGACTACCCTCAGTCTAAGAAACAGATTAGGGAATTCTTAGATTTACCACAGCATAAGCCTTTGGCTATCCCTCCAGTTTTGGAAGTTGTTGATGATGTTTTCATGGAGAATTCTTTGACTCCTTATTCTGTTCCTCCTGCTCCCAGAAAGACTGACAGGTATTATACAGTTCCTGATTCTCATCAGTTCCTTTTCAAGAATCCTACTGCTGATCCAGAAATTATTTCTCAGGGCCCTAAGAGTGTTAAAGCCACAGTTGCTAAAAATCCTGTTCCTTCTGACAGGGAATCTAGGGCCTTGGATAGATGGGGTAAAAAGGTTTATACTTCTTCCACCCTGGCTATTAGGTCTGTTAATTGTCTTTTTCATATGCTTAAGTATCAGCAACATACTGTGGAGGCTATTCAGGCTAAAATTGTTGGTGTTCCGTCCCTGATGAAGAGTAAGGACTTGCATGATTTATTAAATTCTACCCTCTTGTCACTAAACATTCTTTACATTGTGGTTTCGACACTTTGGAAGCTTCTTGCAGGGCAGCAGCCTCTGGTTCTGTCATTAGAAGACATGTTTGTCTCAGGGAGCAGCCCCTTTCTGAACCTGTCATATCTAAATTACTGGATGTGCCTTTGCACAAGGACAATCTTTTTGGTAGCAAAGTGTTGAAAAAGTTGGAGGATAAGGGCAAATGTATGCAAACTGTTAAGGACTTTCTGCAAGTTCAGCCTCCTTGTTTTAGCAGACATTACCCTTCTAAGAATTGGACTTTTCCTGACCCTAGTAAACAGAGTCACACTAGGTCTAGGGGTTACAGGTCTTCTAGAGGACAGACTTCCACCCCTCAAAAGGATAAGCACTGGCAGGCTTCCTCTTCAAAATCGGGGAGTTCTAAGCAAACTTCCAAAAGCAAGCATTCCCAATGACTCCGGCCTTCCCCTGCCTGCCTCTGTGGGCCCAGGGTTTCCTTTGGGGGGAAGGTTAGCCATGTTTGCAAATGTCTGGTTCACCATCACAGACAACATATGGGTGCTCAAAATAGTATCCCAAGGCTAAAAGTTCTCCTTTCACACCTTCCCTGTCCACCAAGGATACTCAGATATCCCACCAAATCAAAGGGCAGAAGCAGAAAAACAAGTTCCTTCTTTACTAAACCTGGGAGCAATAGAGCCAGTTCCTGCACTACAGATAGGCCAGGGTTTCTACTCAAGTCCTTTCCTGGTTCCCAAAAGAGGGGGCACCTGGCGCCCTATTCTGGATTTGTCCGTTCTAAACACATTTCTGGTAATTCCCAAATTCAAAATCCTCACTGTTCAGCAGTTACTGCCAATGCTGGCCAAGGATTCCTGGCTGGTGACTTTGGATCTCAAAGAAGCTTATCTGCACATCTCAATAAGGGAAAGCTGCAGGCAGTTCCTTCACTACAGGGTGGGGAGCAGGCACTTCCAATTCTCTGCACTGCCCTTTGGCTTATCCTACTGCTTCCAGAGTTTTTACCAAATGCCTGGCTCCAGTCATTGCTTTTTGCAGGCAAAGAAACATTCAAATTTACCCTTACTTGGACAATTGTCTTATTCAGGCAAACTCTCCAGAGCAACTTCTAAAGGATTTGGACTTGGTAAAGAACCTTCTTACAGCTTTGGGTTACACCATCAATGAAAAGAAGTAAAAATTGGTACCCACCAGGGAGATTGTATTCCTGGGAGCGAGCCTGAACACAGCCGTCCAGATGGTATTACTCCCTCAAGAGAAACAAATGGATCTTTCGAATTATTTCAAAACTTTGGCAAGCATGACCCAGCTCTATGCAAGGCAATTCCTGCAAGCCCTGGGATTCATGGCTTCATGTATTCTGATGATTCCATATGCCAGACTGCATATGAGGAAAATACAATGGTACCTCAAAAGCCTTTGGTGTCAACACACTCAAGATTTAGACTTGATACTTCCTCTGATTCCCTGCCTGCTGACAGAGTTCCTTTGGTGGGCGACGGCCTGTGCACAGAACAAAGGCCTGCCTTTCTGTCCACATCCTGCCAGCCAGACTCTCACCACAGATGCCTTGGACTATGCTTGGGGAGCACATCTAGAGGGCAGATGCATTCAGGGGACTTGTAACTTTCAACAGGTTCATTTGCACATAAATCTGAAGGAAATTATGGCAATCCAGCAGGCTTTCATGGCTTTCAAACATCTTCTCTCTCCTGGTACTGTTCTGATCAGGACAGACAACACCACAATCATGTGGTACATCAACAAGCAGGGAGGGACGCATTCTTACCCCCTGTGCAGACAAAGCATGATACCATGGTCCATAGCAGCTTCCATGGGCATTCATCTGATATCTCAGTTTCTTCCAGGAAGGCTCAATGCCTTGGCAGACCGGTTGAGCAGGCAGGTCCTGGATCCTCACGAGTGGCAACTGAACGAAACCATCTTCTATTGCATCATTAAGCATTGGGTCACTCTCCAGGTGGATCTCTTCTCAACTCCAACCAACCACCTTCTTCCAACTTTTGCACCAGGGATCATCACAACAAAGCTTGGAAAGTGGATGCTCTGTCCTTCCCCTGGACACACCTCTCGATCTATGCATTCCCTCCTCTGCCTCTTCTTCCCAGAGTGTTTTTAAAGATAACGGATGAAAAACCAAGGGCCATCATCATAGCTCCAGACTGGCCCAGACAACATTGGTATCCACTATTTCAGAGTCTCTCCCAGTCTTGGCCTTGGCATCTTCCCCTGATGCCAGATCTCTTGATTCAGGAGGGGGGAAGAATTCTGCATCGTCATCTTCAGACTCTACATTTGGCAGCTTGGCTCATAATTTAAACCTTTTCCAACAAGTGGTTGAGGTCCTTTGTGAGGCCAGGAAGCCTAGCACTAGGACATCTTATGCGGATAAGTGCAAAAGATTCTCCATTTGGATGCAGACTAGAGGGGAAGACCCTTCTCAACCTTCTCTTCCTCTCATTCTTGACTATCAGGCAGGCTTGCTTAATGGTGGACTTTCCTTTTCTTCTGTCAAAATCCATGCTTCAGCTATTTCAGCTCATTGTTCCTTTGAGCATCCCATTTTCTTGCATCCCTTGATGAAACAGTTCCTCAGGGGAGCTAGCAATTTAAAGCCTCCCAGAAGGGCACCTACTCCTGCTTGGGATCTCCGTTTTCTACTTGAGAAACTTACTCTGCCTCCTTTTGAACCAGCTGCCTCAGCAGACCTGAAGTTTCTCTCCTGGAAAACTGCCTTTCTTTTGGCTATTACTTCAGCTTGAAGAGTTTCTGAGCTTCAGGCCGTAATGGCAGTAGAACCTTTTATAATCTTCCATGTGGATCGGGTTTCTCTTCGAACTAATTCCTCCTTTATGCCTAAGGTGGTTTCTAGCCTGTCTTATAACCAGTCTATCCACCTGCCTACCTTCTTTCCTAATCCTTAGAATAAAGGGGAAAGGTTACTGAATTCTCTGGATGTGCATAGACAGCTTAGATTTTACCTGGACAGGACTAAATCTTTTCGAAAGTTGGATCAGTTGTTGGTCAGTTTTGCTGCTGGAGCTCAGGGCAAAGCTATTTCTAAACAGACCATTTCTAAGTTGATTGCTCATTGTATTCAGTTTTGTTACTTACAGCATGGTAAGGATCCTCCTCAGAGTATTACGACCCATTCTACTAGGGCAGCTTCTACCTCAGCAGCTTTCTTAAGAGGTGTACCTACTAGGGACATACTGGAAGCAGCTACATGGACTTCTGTCCACACTTTCACTAAACATTATAATTTACCCTTGTTTTCTAAGTCCAGGGTTGGTTTTGCCACTGTAGTTTTGTAGGGCATCCTTACCAACCCTTAAACAGTGGGTGTTCCTCCTCCCTTTTGTTTTTTTCCTGGGCTTTGGGAATCAACCCATTTTGTAAGGACTGCAACAGTGAAGCACAATGAACATAGTACAGTTATGTACACTTACCACAAATGTAGATGTTTGAGTGTATTCACTGTTGCAGTCCTGGTGCCCCCCCCTTCCATCCCCCTTTTTTCCTAGGGCACAGACTGGATTTTCTTTTCCTGGTCTAACATTTTTTGGGGGGCTCCTGACAGTTAAGGCAAGAAAAACTGAGGAAATGGCATCGGCTGCCTTCTTTTGTACCTGACGTCCTGACTTCAGGCCTAAACCAAAGGCATCTGATGTCATATACCAAGGACTTTGGTCTTCTGGCTTACTGTGGGCTACCGGGAGCTGGATAACCCACTTTGTAAGGACTGCAACAGTGAATACACTCGAACATCTACATTTATGGTAAGTGTACACAACTGTACTTTCCTGTGTACAAGATAGGTTACTGGTATACTCTCTGTGTACTATGTACCATTTACCAGAAAGGCAACTGGTACATAGTACACATGGAATACATCATATGAATATGAGGAGTAAAGCTTTTTGTAGAGGGGCATATTGTGTACCAAGCCTTTCTACAGAAATTATTTTACTTTACTGTTGTAGAGGTGCAGTTTTAAAAAGGAAGGCACTTTGCTGAAAATGGAGTATAGCTTGTGATGCCACATCCCCTATACATGCACACAACATACACACACACACACACACACACACACACACACACACACACACACACACTAGCAGCGTTCTGTCATGTCTGATATAAAGAGCTGGCACTGCTGTTTGTAACAGCACATCAGTGTGTGTGTGTGTGTGTGTGTGTGTGTGTGTGTGTGTGTGTGTGTGTGTGTGTGTGTCTGCTTATATGTAAAAGCATTTGTATATGTATGTACATTGTAACATAGTGTGGTGGCTGGAGGTTCCATTGGGTAACCTCCCAGCAGGTAAAAAGCAAGGTGCTTTGGCATGATGGTAGTAGTTTGAGGCCGAGCAGAGACTACTTAGGTGGTTTTGTAACATTAAGAAGCCTACTGCTTTAATGATGTTAACAAAGCACAGTAGTGAGATACTGGTTCTTTTAAACCAGAATGCCTGGGTTTCCAGATGAAGGCATCAGTAATGATCTTATTTAAGAAGAAGGCAGGTTCAAGATGGCAAAAGTCACTGAGATCATCAGAAGAATCTGAACAACTCAGTTGTGGATTTGTTTGTAGTAAAGAGAAACTGCCCAAAGCAAGATTCCTGACGAGAGTCCTAGTTTGCCTATAGAAGTCCTAACAGTGGAAAACCTGGAGGTTACTTGTATCATACTAGTAGGACTATGTTAATTAACAGACTGTTTAGTTAAACTTGCAGTGAGAGACTGTTGCCTTGAACATGTGCTTGTTGGTTTATAGTTAAATGCATTTGTAAGTAAATTTAGCATACACCGGTAACAAAAAAAAAAAAAAAAAATGGGTGAACCAAGGATGCCAGGTATTATCATCAAATATAGGATTTGTCAAAATATTTTGTGGAGACTACAGTTGCCCAATATACAAAACAAACAAGACTTTATTTAATCCATGTACGACTCTCAAGGTGCTCTGTTCCCATCAGAACCCATGATGAGCACTTATCCAAAATGTCCCATAAATGTACTTTCATAGGTTCATAGATAGATACTAGGCTATTGGCCCTAGGGCATAATTAAGCCTAGCCAAAATGTTTCGGCTTGCTCCTCCCATGTGATTTAGTTACCTGCGCCTCTGTTGAGCAGGGCCACAGAAGTGATTCCTGGGGTGAATTTCCTGTTCCCCATCCACTCATCTTTCTTGAAGAGCGCTAATGAAGAGCTCTGCCTCACATATATTGGGACCTTATTCCAGAGCAAGGGGAGTCTCTGGGACACGAATCTGTCCCTTCAAGTCCTTTTTATTGTTGAGGTCAGGTTAAGGTCCCTAGAGCATGTAGCTCAGGTAGATTGGGTTTTCCTTATGTGGAGCATTTCCAGAAATTCAGGGTTTGACATAGCCTTGTATGTCAGGCAGAGATCACCTCTGAATAGCCTGTATGCAACCAAGTACAGTTGAAGTTTTTTTTAGCCTGGTGGCATAGGGCATCGGTTTTAGGCCTGTTATCCTCTTGGTGAGGTATTTTTGAGGTCTCTCCAGTTGTTGCAGGTGTCTGGTAAGGTACATCCCGAATGGGGCATTGTACTCAATAATGGGTCTAACGAGTGATGAGTAGAGGGGGATAATAACTTCCTTTTTTCTAGATGCAAACCCCTTTGTGATAAGGTGGGCCATGTAGAAGGATTTTGTAACTACTTCAGCGATGTGGTTATTGAGGGAGAGGTTACTATCCACCTGGGTCCCTAGGTCTCTTATCACACTCTCTGTGTTAAGTGAGCTGCCACCTATGTGGTAATTTGTAGGTACTTGGTTTTTCCCGAAGGGGATGACAATGCACTTTTTGGGATTTAGCTTGAGGCCATGATTTTGGCACCATGTATCTGTTTCAGTGAGACTCTTTTGAAGGATATCTACATCAGTAGGAGTCTCAATTATGGCACCCAGTTTGCAGTCATCTGCGAACTTTGTTAGCCATAGTCCCTCTGTGTTTGCTTGTACCTTGGAGAAGTAAATACCAAACAGGAGAGGTCCCAAGAGTGAGCCCTGGGGTACTCCACTTGTCACAGGTTTGGAGTCGGACCTAGTGTTTCCTATTTTCACTGTATGGATTCTGTCCGTGAGCCAGTTAGCAATCCATCTTGTAATGTAGGGGTTTATATTTAGGTTAGTGAGGTTTGTCTATAATTCCCGAGTAGGAAATGGTATCAAAGGCTTTCGTAAGGTCAAGGTATGCCGTATGGACCACCTTTCCCTCGTCAATTGCTTTGGTGACCGTCTTGAAAAAGTCAACCAGGTTTAGAAGACATGACCTGCCCTTTATGAAACCAAACTGGGTAGGGTCTAGGGTTTGTAGGTTCCCAATGTTGTTGTTTATGAGTTCCATGATGATGCTCTCCATGGCCTTGCAGACGAGGCTCGTCAGGCTGATGGGGTGATAGTTCCCGGGATTGATGGTGGCTCCTCCCTTGTGAAGCGGGACAACCATTGCCATGCGCCACTCAGTGGGCACATAGCCTAAGGTGAGGCTGTGGTTGAACATGGTATTTAGGTGAGGGATTAGTTCATTTTGGAGTTCATGTAACATGCAGCCTGGGATGCTGTCTGGTCCCATGGATGCTGTGTTTTTTGCTTTAGAAAGTGCCATTTTCACCTGGGTGTCTGTGATTATGGGGGCAGCGTACTCTTCTGGTATAGATATGGGCCCTTTAGGGGGTGAGGGAGGGGTAAAGTTTGCACTGAACCTATCTGCTAGTATATTGGCAATATCAGTTGGTTGCGTTAATTTTGAACCATTATGCTGTAGCTCAGAGCAGATCTGAGAGTTGCCATTTAGGTTTTTGACATAGCTAAAAATGCCTTGTAGTTATCTTTGGTGTCTGTTGCAATTTTTCTTTCAAAGCTCGCCTTTCAGGATTTTATAAGGGATCTTAGCTTTTTGCTAAGGTTGGTAGCTCCTCCATTCCTGGGTTTTTATTCTTTTTTGTAATAATTTCTTCCTTCTATTACAGAGCTTGTTTATGGCCAGGGTCCACCAGACTGGTTTCCTTTTTTGGAAGAATGGGTCTTGGTTTTGTTCGGGATAGCACGGTCCATGCACTCATGTAAATGCTTGTAGAGTGCTTTTGTGTAGGCTACAGCAGATTCAACAAGTATTAGGGTATTTGGTTGGACCCTCATGTTTTCTAATACCTCGATGAATGAGGAGTGGTGGTCTTGGGGCATGGATGGTGATCTGTAGCAAGCTACAATCTGGAATGCAGTTTTGCCCATTGTCAGTTGCACTTGGATGATCTCTGAGGCATCATACTTTGCAACTAGTCTGGAGGTGTGGTTATCTTTGATGAATATGGATACGCCTCCTTGGTGTTTCGGTCCAGGTTTTGTGGCCAAATTGCTGGGGTGCTGTCTTGAGCCGTGAAGCAGGTCTCAGTTATTGCACAAATATCGATGTTCTCCATTTTGAAAAGAGCCTAGAGTGAGTGCATTTTGAGGTTTAAACTCCTGGTGTTGAGCAGCATTACCCTCAGTGTTTTGTCACTGATACTTAGTATGGTGGTGGGTTTGTCTTTTGAGCCTTGTCTAAAAAAGGCATTATGGGGGTGGCAAGAGCCTTGGCCAGTATCCTGAATCCCAGGGGTGACAGGTGCAAGCCATCTCTTGCGAAGCATCGTGGCTCGTCGAGCATATCGTCCCAGGCATACAGATGCTAGATCCCCTTTGAATGACATCAGAAGCTTAGACAGTTGTTGAAGTTTATCATTTTTTCCTTGTACTGAGATATCATTCTTGATGAAGGTAAGATGCTACTCAGGGCTAGGGCCATACCCGCCTTGCTTACATGATCAAAGAGCTCTTCTATGTCTCTTTTCATGTAGTCCAGGGAGGTATGTCTCAGGTCATTCACACCAACATGGACAATGACAGTCATATTTGTACTTGTTATGGAGTGACCTGAGTGCCTGCGTGATGTGGCAGATTCTGGTGCATGACAAGCAGCTGACAGTAACCTTCTCTTTGTCCAGCCTGATAAGTAGGACATCAGTGTGCCTGACTATGGAGTCCCTATTACAAGTGTTAGGTATGATGTTATGCCTTATGGGCTGTGGTTGTGTGGCACACTGGTTTTGGAGGTTATGTGTTGGTTGCGGTGTGTTTGTGGGTGGAGGTTGCTTGCATGTCTGCTTTGGAGGTCTCTGTTGTTTCCGCAGATTTTTATTTAGAGCCTCCGAGTATGACTTTGTGTATCTATGTGTGGGATTTGCAGTTGCAGGTGTGGTAGATCTATGTGTAGTATTGCAGGTTGTTATCTTCTCCTCTTGACTGTCTATTCCAGTCGTGGCTGGAGAGAGCTTTGCCTCAAGTTTGGCAGTGTAAGTGCATCTCTCGCAGATTTTGGTGTCGTGTGGTAGGAGGAGAGGGTTGTCTGTATACATGAGGCAGTTGTGACATTGCCTCAGGATGCCCAGAATTATCAGATGAACAGGAGAATACACTGGGAACTGGCCTTTGGACATGCCTGAATGGGTTGAGGAACTTTTTCTTGGTGGGGGAGAGTAATTTGACTGTTCCCTACAAACAAATGTTGGGGATCAAGTACTATAGTTTATTAGTGCTTCTGTCACTTTGTTAAAGCAAGTGTAAGTCCAAAAGCACTGATTTGAGTACTAAAACTGGAAGAACTGGCTAGTACTAAGGGAAAACTGAAGAGCAGACTCTGTGGAGCCGGGGATAATTTAACCCTAGCTAACTGCCACTGCACTATGTGCAAAACCGCGTAAATGCGTTTTTTATATCAGAAAGATAAAAGAGATAGAAATTAGCCCAAAATAGCCAATAAAACTACAATTTCTTAGCTGAAACCACTCCTTTAAGGACAGGTAGGCTGTTCAAAGCTCCCCACTCTCACTGGTGAACAGAGAAACTTCCTTCTATCCAAGTAAGTTATGGGCAACACAGAAGCTTAAACAGTCCAGGTAACAGCAAATATCTGAAAACCGGACTTTTCTAGCTTAGAAAGGTGGGAAATAGGAAGATTTTTTGTTTTTTTTTTTTTTCCAAAATAGAACAGATACAGCAGAAAAACACTTTTAAAGTACAGAAATGGCTGTCACACTTGAGTGTGAAGCCAATAACAGTTAAATAATGCAATTTAAGACAAAAATGACTTTTTTTAAGTGTAGGCAGTAAATAAGTACAAATGCAGTTAAAATTAGCTTTTTGAGTATCAGTAAATGCCTGGAAATTGAGAGTTTAGGGGGAATTAACAATAAACAGTAAGAAAAAGCAGTAAAATGGTACTTAAACACTCCAAAGTCTCTCAAATCTCTCTCTGGTGCTGTAGGACTCTGCAGGACACCTGGGCAGGATTCTGCTGAGCTGATACAAGCACAAAAAACCGTGCAAAGCGTTTTTTATATCAGAAAGATAAAAGAGATAGAAATTAACCCCAAATTTTTGTTTCTATGCAAAGACTTAACATCTACTACTAAGAAGCTGGTTTCACTGCACATTTTGTAAAACTAACCAAGGCAGACAGACACGTGCATGCACGCACGCGCGCACACACACACACACACACACACACACACACACACACACACACACACACACACACACACACACATAAACACTTACTTTCCTTAGAACCCAGACTGGCATTGAGAGTGGTCATTTGACTTAACATTTCGAGTACTTTCTTTCTCTGCTCTATTGATGCCATCACTTATGATATTGGAGCCATGGGCACAGGCTGATAACATGATGGCTGTGATGAGAAAGTATAAAGGGGCTGCTGAGAATTTTATGATGTTATTCAGTGTTTGGGGGCAAATATCAGATAATTGAGAGGTACATCTTTCACAGATTAACAGATTCACAGATATGCCCTGCTAATTAAAAAAAAAAACAGACCCAGGACTTATGTCAACCTGCAATTGTTGCCACATGTTTTGTAATTTCTGCAGCAACTTACTAAAGTTAAAATCTTAAACTGAAAGAGATGCTGATGAGGTTCACCATTTAGCATCTAGGTGAGTTATGTAGTAAAATGTCAATTATGTTGATGTATAATTATCAGAAGTAGAACTGCTGCCAATGGACCAGATAAACGTTCCTTCTCCAAGGTCACAGGAATAAAATAAAGCATCAAAAAGGGAGATGGAACGAAGCAGGAAGTCAACTTGTAAAAAGTCCTCTTAAATTTATTATCAAAACAGCGATAAAAAATAATAAAATATCTTCGTAATGTATACAGGATAAGCGCTTTCACTACAAGAGCTTCTTCAGATCATGAATGGTACATCGAATCAAGTACTTCCTATATATACATCCTTTCAAATTGAACAACCTATCATAAACAGGAATTAATCAAACCTTAAAGTAAAACCATTCATCTTAACATTGAAAGACAACTGTGAAACGAAAAAAGGCTAGCTTATAACACATATAAATTACATGTAACACCTATAAATGCATCCAAAATAAACAACTAACAAAGATAGAAACATAAAACCATAAAAACATATAAAACCATATACAACCACATATGAATATGTTTGGATGTGTGTATGTCAAAGGGTACTAAAATACAAAAAATATATATATATATGGGAATGTGTCACCTAGATAAATTACCTAATATTCCTACGTTTCCTCAACATAGGTTTGATAGAGGCCCTTTCATTTAATCCAGAGCCACTGTCTGCCCTCAAACTAATTATCCATTGACTTTCCTTGGACTCGGTGTGATTAATGATGTCACCTCCGTGCTTGGTTGGGATTATAACCTCAAGGACCCTGAATAGAAACCTATGCATATTCCCCTGTATAGATACATGCTTAGCCAGGGCATTATGTGCTGATCCCTTCCTAATGTGGTAGACATGTTCTCTAACTCTATTTCTATTCTTGATGAAGCTGATAAAGGAATACCAAAGTTTAGGAACTTGAGTGAATATGTACCATTACATCACCCCCGTGTCGAAGCCTATTACAAGTTAACAGAAGAGGAGTTTTATGAGTATTATGGCAACCCTGATACATCAGTGAAGTTTGGGAGACGGGATAATCTTAGTTATCAGGAGAGGCAGAGTCTTAAGAAACTACAAGCCGATAGTACCATTATAATCAGACCGGCAGACAAAGGTGGACGGATAGTTATCAGGAACGTAGGTCATTATAATGCATCCATGGAATTCCTTTTAGAAGACAAGTTTTATAGAGTTCTTAGTATGGGAGATGTGTATGAGATTATTAGATATGTGAAAGAGATGTTAGTGGATATTTTCAGAGGTGGTATCATAGACCGAGAGCTCTTTGAATACCTCACCATTAAGACACCCCTAGTCCCCATTATACAAGGCCTTCCCAAAATCCATAAAAATGCTAGCAACCCACCTATGAGACCAATAGTCTCAGGAAGGGGGTGGATAACAGAACACTTGTCAGTGTTCATTGAGAAACATCTCAGACCTATTTTAAATAAGAATGAATTTGTGTTGAAGGACTCAAAACAGTTCTTGATTGAACTTTATGAATGTCTAAAGATACATAAGGAGGTAGATAGATATATTTTTGTAACGCTTGATGTCCAATCCTTGTTTACAATAATTTCTAATGAACTAGGATTTATATATGTCGTAGAGTATCTAAGTAAACATAGTGACTATTCAGCAGTTTTGACTGACTTGATAGTACATTTCCTTGAGTTGGTATTAGAGAACAATCTGTTCATGTTCGGGGAAACTGTTTATAGGCAGTATGATGGTGTGGCCATGGGTACCCCATGCGCCAATAGCTATGCCAACATGGTTGTGGCACATTGGGAGTACCAAGTGCTATTCCAGGAGGCAATGTTTAAGGAACATGTGGTCTTTTATCGACGATTTGTCGACCTTTTTATTCTCTGGAAGGGAACAAGGGAACAACTTGAGTTGTTTACCAATACTATGAATAATTTGACCAACTTTCTTAAATTTACCATGCAGTTCTCTGAACATAGGATAGAATTCTTGGATCTGTTTATAGAGAAATTGCCCTGTGGTGTGATCAATACAGGGATATATTGTAAAGCATGTCATTGTAACACCTTACTTATGAGGTCGAGCATGCATCCGGCCTATATCTTCAGAAACATTATCAAAGGGCAAGGCATTAGAGCGTCCAGATTGAATCCTACAGAAGTAGGCTTTGTAGAGGAGGTCAATAATCTTAGGGAGAGGTTTTCTCAGAGAGGATATGACATCAATGAGGTCAATAAACATCTGGGTGATGCCTGTAAACTACGTTCCAATGTAGCAGCTCCATACTTTGGACCAGTTACCTTGGAGAAGGGGGTAGGTGTCACCAAGGAACAATCATATACCAAAATCTCCACCTTTTTTTCATCTGATCACAATGAAGTGAGGGACATCATTAACAGACATTGGTCTATTCTGCAGGTGGATAGTGATTTAAGGCATATTGTTGGGGAACAACCTCGGTTCCTGTTCAAAAACAGAAACAATTTGAAAAGGATGCTTTGTCATCCTAGAAATGTAAGGAACAATGGAAAGGATGGAAATACGAAACCATGTGGACATTGTAATTTTTGTTCCTACATTGATGTCAATACTACATTTTTGCATCCAGATATGGGGATTGAGTTCACAACGAGTGTTGCAGCTGATTGTATGACCAGTAACCTTGTATATTTAGCAGTTTGCCAGGCCTGTGCTTCCTTCTATGTGGGTAAGACTAATCGGGCCTTGAGAGATAGAGTTAGAGAACATGTCTACCACATTAGGAAGGGAACAGCACATAATGCCCTGGCTAAGCGTGTATCTATACAGGGGAATATGCATAGGTTTCTATTCAGGGTTCTTGAGGTTATAACCCCAACCAAGCGTGGAGGTGACATCATTAATCACACCGAGTCCAAGGAAAGCCAATGGATAATTAGGTTGAGAGCAGACAGTGGCTCTGGATTAAATGAAGGGGCCTCTATCAAACCTATGTCGAGGAAACGTAGGAATATTAGGTAATTTATCTAGGTGACACATTCCCATATATATATATATTTTTTTTGTATTTTAGTACCCTTTAACATACACACATCCGAACATATTCATATGTTGTTGTATATGGTTTTATATGTTTTTATGGTTTTATGTTTCTATCTTTGTTAGTTGGTTATTTTGGATGCATTTATAGGTGTTACGGAGAGGGACAATTGTAGTAGTGTGCCATTCTGTAGGGACAAAGCCTGAGTGAGGCTGTGATTGAACAGGACACACAGGTGTGGTGCCAGTTCACTTTGTAGTTCATGTAGAACACAGCCAGGGATATTGTTAGGTTCCATGGAAGCTGTATTCTTGGCCTGGGACAATGCAGCTTTAACCTGTGCTGTGTAATGCTGGGTGACTGGCATTCTTCCGGTATTGTGATTGGTCCTTGGGGGGGGTGGCACTGAATCTGTCGGCCAGTATGTTGGCAATATCTGTTGGCTCAGTATAGGATGTACCATTGTGCAGTAACTCAGAGCAAATCTGTGTATTGCATGGAGATTCTTGATATAACTGTAGAAGGCTTTGTGGTTGTTTTTAGTGTCTGCCACAATTCTGCCTTCATAGCTAGCTTTAGAGGTTTTGATGAGGAATCTCAACTTTTTGTTGAGGCTAATAATGGAGTTTTTCCAGTCTTGGAACTTCACCTTTTTCTGCAACAGTTTCTTCCTTCTGTTGTAGAGTTTGTTAATAGAAGGGGACCACCAAAGTGGCTTCCTTTTTTTGGAGGAGAGCTTCTTGGTTCTGTTGGGTATGGCTTGTTCCATGCATTTATGTACATGTTCATACAGTGCATTGGTGTATGATTCGGTAGTCATGCAAATATTCTCCAATTGCATGGGTGCCGTGAAGTTAGCCAGCTCTGCTTTTAAGAGCCCAAAGTTAGCTTTGGAAAAGTTTTTCATGGTGGTTACCTTTGTGGGGGTGTGGATTTCCAAGGTGATTAGTTTGTAGTCGGATCGAACCAGGGAGGAATTGACTATTGGTGTTGAGCAATGGTTGCCTATGTTAGTAATAACTAGGTCAAGGATGTTGCTTCCTCTAGTAGAGGTAAGAATGATCTGGTCCAGTGCATTGGAATTAATGAATTTTGGGAAGAGTTGGGCAAGTGTATTGGTGCATGAGTAGTTTTTCCCAGTTGATGGAGGGGTAGTTGAAGTCACCCAGTATGAGAGTTTTGGGTTGGACCCTAATAGTTTCCAAGGTACTTAGGAATGTGGAGTGAGAGTCTTGGGACATGGTTGGGGACCTATAGCAGGCTACAGCCTGAATCGCCATCTTACCCATTGTTAGGTGTACCTAAAGTATCTTCAATGTATTTTGCTGGGCTACTAGTCTGGAGGTGTGCATGTCCTTTATGAATATGGAGACACCACTGTGTTTGGAGCTTCGGTCCATGTTCTGGGCCCAAAAGGTGTTGAATGAGTTATAGCCTGGTAGCTCAGGGGTGCTTTCTGCTGCTTTAAACCAGGTCTGTGCTACAGCACAAATGTCGATGTTGTCCATTTTGAGGAGTGCTTTAAACAAGTGCTTCTTGAGATTTAGACTTCTAGTGTTGAGCAGCATGACCCTCAGATTGCATTTATTTATAGCTGTTATGGTGGTAATTTGTTCTTTGGAACACCACCTAAAAAAGGCACTATAAGGGTGGCAAGACCCTTCGCCAGTATCTGGAAATCTAGGGGTGACAGATGCAGGCCATCTCTGGCAAAGCATCGAGGTCTGTCACTCATGTCATCCCAAGCAGACAGATACTGGATCCCCTTAGAATGAAACACGATGAAACTTAACCAATTGTTGAAATCAATAATTTTCTGCTTGTACTGCAGTATAATTCTGGGAGATGGTAGGATGCTGCTCAGGGCTAGGATCATACCTGCCTGGGCCACATAATCCGAGAGATCCTCCATGTCTCTTTTCATGTAGTCCAGGGAGGTGCATCTCAGGTTATTGACACCCACATGGAGAATGACATAGTCATACTTGTACTTGTTGTGGAGTGACCTGAGTGTGTGTGTTATGTGTCTGATCCTGGCACCTGACAAACAGCTGACTGTTACCTTCTCGTTATTCAACCTAGTGAGTGGGACATCAGTGTTCCTCACTGTCGAATCACCTATGATTAGTCTGTTAGGCAAGCTGTTTTGCCTTAGGGGCTTAGGTTGAGAGGCAGTCTGTGTAGGTGAGCTATATGTCTTGTGATTTGTGCTGTGTTGTGGTGATCAAGTATGTTTCTGATTTGGAGGTCTCTGCTGTTTGGGTAGATTTCTATTGAGAGCCTTTGCGAAGGGGGTATGTGGTTTGTGCTTTTATATGAGAGCTGTGATGATGGGTATTCTGGAGGGCTATGTGTTCCATGTGATGTGGTGCTGGTGTTGACCTTCTCCTCTTGACCAGCTATTCCAGTCTTGGCTGGAGAGTGCATGTCTTCCATTTTGGATATATAAGTGCATCTCTCACAAGTCTGAGTGTTGGGAGGTAAGAGGAGAGGGTTGTCTGTGTACATGAGGCAGTTGCTACACTGCCTTAGAATTCCCAAGTTCACCAGGTTAATATGAGAAAGCACAGGGAACTGAACTTTTGACATGCCAGGAGGGATGGTCATTATTAATAAGTACTGGAGCTGTTTCCTTATAGGGCATTTAGTGCTGTCAGCACTTATGTGTGCTACAATTATTGCTACAAGAAACCAGATGAAGTGCTAGGCAAATAAACTAGTTAAATGCAAGAGAGAAGAGAACTAGCAAGATCTAAGGGAAAAACTGAAGAGCAAACTTTCTGGCACTGGTAATAGTTTACCCTAGCTTAGTGGTGCTGCACAGTGCACAAACCCATGCAAACACGGGCTTTTAAAGCAGAAAGTTGAAAGGGAGCTAGAAACCACTCCTCTTGTGGTAGATGGGCTACCTAGAGCTTACTACTCCCACTGATAAGCTGAGAGGCTTCCCTCTAACACAGAAAGGTCTGGGGAACTCAGAAACTATTATACAGTCCTGAATACAGCAAATCTGTATCTGGACTACTGTAGTAACAGGAAAGATGGGAAAACAAGCTAGAAATGTTTTTATAACAGTAGCAAATGAGCAAACTGATTTAAACAAATTAACCAGTTAATCAATAAAAAGCTCAAACTGAGCCCTGTTCCAGCAGTCTTCAATCAGAAAAGTTCTAGCTGCACATTCCTGCCACTAGAGTGCAGAGGAACCTTCTCCAAAAAATGGCCTGGATTAGTGCTCATAGTTATACAAACAAAGCTAGATTCAGCAGGTCTGAATCTCGTTTATGCTACAGCAAACAAGGATCACCAATTTCAGAAAGAAACAGGTCAAATAAGCAGGCACAATAAGCCTTTAACCAGAAATTCACGGCTCAGAAGGGCAGAATCTACCCTGTCCTGTCACAAGAGTGCAGACCACAAATCTTCTTAATGTAAAACAACTGGTCTGAAGCCCAAGTGCTAAAATGAAAAGGCTTAGAATAACAGTTACATTTTAATCAGGCTACTAACAAGCAGCAATAAATGCAGCAGAATAAATGCAATTAAGTACTTTTAAGAACAGGCAGTAAAAGCAAAATAAAGTAGGAAGAAACACAAATACAGTAAAAGCAGATAAATAAAGTGCAATTTTTTGGGTTAAGTGGGAAGGGATGAAACACAATAATTTAAGGTTGATAAACTAAGGGGTTGGGCCTTCCCAAATGATCTCTCTTTACTTGGTAGAATACGCTGATGAGATGGGACTGGGAGGAGAGTCCAAAATTAGATTTATAGTAGGGGTGGGCAACTCAAAAGCCACTAAATTTAAGAACACAACAATGTAATACTAGAATAAGATACAAAATAGAGGTGATCAAACCTTAAGTAAAGGGCTTCAAATCAAAATTAAATGCAGAAATGAGTGATACTCAGAGCAATGCCGACCACACAAACACTTCGGATAACTGCAGATATTTCTAAATAAAAGAGCAATGCTGTTTCTCAGCTTCTCCCACTAATTAACTTATCCTATTCACAGTTTGCAAAGGAATTCTTTGCAAAGGAATTCTTGGTAACTTTTTTAACTGACCCTAGCCAAGAACTCTTAAAACTCAACAGAACAGAAATTTAAAACAAATGTAATACTAGAATAAGATACAAAATAGCAGTGATCATACCTTAAATAAAGAGCTTCAAATCAAAATTAAATGCAGAGATCTCCTAAACAGCCTCATATGACTTACACTTTCAAGAAGGGCTATCCTTTTATTTGGATCTATTTTGTTCAAATTACTGTCCACCACTGAGAGCTCTTAAAGAGCAGGCATACACTCCAAGAAACAGTCAAGATGAGAACCTCATGATAGACCAACCTCATTTCAAAACAGCTATGTGAGAAAAGAAGCAGCAGTAGTTAAAGAATTTTGTATAACATAATAGCTGAAAAAAAACTTCTAGCTGCAGAGCAAGCACAGCAAAAATAGGCAAGACCTGGGAAGCAGCTTGAACATGATATTAATTCACATGCACTTCTCTGAAACACAGTGTTCAGGCTCGCACTAACCACTGAATGCCCATAATACTACAGATATATTGCTGTGTACTTTCTGCCTTGTTGATAGTGAATAACTGTCAGTTTATTTAATTAATTCACACTGTATATGCCTGTCTGCTTTCAAAAGATGTCAATTATCTGGCCTTTTTTATTATTTATTTACTTTTTGTTTGTTTGTTTCTCCTTTGTGTTACCTCTTTCAGATAGTAAAATTAATAGAGTGGATCTGAACAGAACCTGGGGTTGCTGCAGCAAACATTTGTTAATGATTGTCATTTTGCACCATGGGGTTGGGTGTCAAGATGTATGCAGTATGAGCATACTAAGGATCCAAGCCTAGATATTGGAGATCAGTTTCTTCTCTAGGATTTAAGCAACTGTGGCCCAGGTCTATAACTGGTATCCATTAGTAAGAATGTCTCAAAACACCAGTAAGCATAGATTTTTTTCTGAACTTTTCAGATATACCAGATACCAAAAACTGTATTTCAGTTGAAAGCTTAGAATATTAAAAAAAATACAAATTTTTCCATTTAAGCAGTAGGGAGACTGGGAACAAGTACAACCTGGTTAGCACTGGAAGCTCTGAGACAGAAAGGATCATTATAAACAGTATGAAAAGGTGATGTATAAGGCAAATAGAGCAGTGAGCTTAACAGCTAAAAGAGTAGAGTTGGAGTGCAGAACCAGATTTTCTGACATGGTGTAGATCCGTAGTTAATACTAATGAGGAGTACCATGTACTGTTTGGATGCTGTACCTGAAAAATAATGTTTATTTGGTATAAGATGTACATATATTAATGAGGAGGTTAACCAAAGGTATAGTATATTTGGTGGAAGGGCAAATGTCAGTGGGACTAGGTGTGTAAAGTCTGGAGGGGAAAAGATATAAAAAGATTCACTTGTGCCTAATGGAGTTATTTCTTTGAAGAAGATAATAACAGTTTCTCTTCAGCTACCCTATTCATATACCCAAGTATGCACATTCCCCCAACCCTCTTCCCTTCTTTACACAATTTTAATTTCATGTCATATCGACTTTCACTTGCTTCTACTACCAACCCATATCTTGCAATCTACTTTTTTAAACTACCCAGATTTCTCTATAAGTTCACCCTTATAATACTCCTCCTGTTCTTTTCTGGCAACAATGAACCTAACCCTGGCCCACTGCTTTCATCTTATGCCTTAATTAATGCCCATAGTATCAAGAACAAAATGGATCAACTAAACTTTTTCACCCTTCACCACTATGACCTCCTATATATAACAGAATCTTGGCTCAAACCCACTGATTCTTCCATCAACCACTTCTTCTCTGGGTACAGTTATTATGTTGATGGGAGACCTGGTTCTTGACCTGGTGGTGGAACACTACTGCTTTTAAAATCTGATTTAAATGTCCAGCAGTTAGCTCAAGGCAGAACTACCTCAGACTCTTTTCCTAACTGGCTACTTCTCCATGTGTCCTCCCCTAATGACTTTTCTTATCATCTTACTGTCACTTACCTCCCACCTCCTTGTCCAAAGTCAAAACCCTTGAAATGATATCCGCAATAAAAAATCTCAAAAACTTTATCCTACCAGGGGACTTCAATCTCAAGCTTCGTGGCCCTAATAGGAACGATATCTTGGAAATCCTTAATGACGTCAAACTTGCACAAGTGGTCACAGCTCACCAGACTGAATCCTAACTCTTCTCATTGTTTGATCTTATTACTAATAATCCTAACTTTATTCCCCAAACTCGTATTCATTGTCCAGTCAGCTTTAATATCTGTCTCCAAATAAATAAAAAAACCTCCCCACCCTCTTATCATTCCAAAACAAATTGTCCAACATTCTGAAACTAACGACAATTCTATCCTCATTTGACTGCTCTCTTCTTCTGTCTTCTTCTGACTCTAACCACTGCAGCATTCTCCTCACACAAATTCTCATTAAACACCAGGACTCAGTTTTTCCTAAAATCACTCGGCTGTATAAACCCTTAAAAAACAACTGGGTCACATACAAACTCAAATGCCTCTTTTATTTCAGGGGCAATGTCTAGCATACTAGGAAAAAAAAAAAACATCCTCAATCTCCAAGCAACACTATAACCACACTAAGAAATCTAGCTAAACAGGCAATCAGGCAAAATAAAATCCACATTATGAAAAAGCATGAGCCATTCCTTCTCAATTAACCTAAAAATTTCTGGACAGAAGCCAGCTTCCTGACAGGCCGCACTAACCCAGCTATTACCCATTTCTCCTCATCTCACCCCACAGCAGCTGATTGCAGCCTTCACTTCAGTTCACTTCCCATCCCTAATTCCATTAATAGTTCCTCCTGTCCTTTTATTGTCTCTTTTCCACATTTTATTCTTGATTTCCATTTCAAAGCAGTCAATAAAGTACCACTACTTAAAGAAGTGAAAACTGACTCGATTGTTGATCTTAAAAATATTTTCCCATTGTTCTTACTCTGAAGTAAGGACTTCATAGTCCCACCCCTTCTTCACTTTTAAAATCTCTGCCTAAATCAAAACACCATACCTGATGTCTGAAAACATTTATTGTTAGACCTTTCCCCAAAGTAAATAATTCATCCCACACCTCTGACTTCCATCCCATCTGCATACATCCCAAACTTGGTAAAATTCTTGAAAACTTAGTTTATACTAAACTCATCCTTTACACCTCCCAATAAAGTTTGCTATCTTCAAAATAGCCTGGCTTTTGGGGTGGTAAGAACACTTTTACAGCACTCTGGACACTTAATTATAATTATGGACAAAGGTCTCCTCACTGGAGCCATCTTTATTGACCACACCAGTTTGGTTGACCATAACATTCTGTTAGATCATGATTTAAAAATTATCTTTCCAGTAGGTACTTCTGCGTTCAGTTTCAGAACATACTCTTTGCTTCTACCCCTATCCTCGAAAGAGTCCCTCAGAGCTACATGGTGACTTCCTTTCTTTTTTCCATTTTCATTTAATAAACTACCACTTGACCTCCCTCACCTTTCTCTCTTAATTTATGCTGATGACATGGTCTTATTTCACTCATATCTGACCTCTTCAGCCATAAAACAACTACAAGCAGACTTCCTTGCTCTTATCAAATGGCTTAATAACAAAAAGCTAATGCTGAACATGTCCAAAACTAAAGTAACGCTGTTTGGCACCTCCCAAAAATGTCAAAAAAACTTTCAGTCACTTCTTATCATATGACTATCTTGACAGCCCCGTAGATAGAGTCATCTCCTTCAAATATCTTGATATGGGGCTTGATCCTGCAATGAACTTTTACCTTCACCTATAATGAATAAGGAAGAAAATTAATTCCCTCCTGTTTTAGTCCTATAAAATTTCCCCCTTTCTTATCAGGCCAACGAGGAATGCCATAAGCAAAGGCATTCTATTTTCCCAGCTTGAATATGGACTTCCAGTAGTTGCAGCAGCATTCAAAAAAAGTCCCCACCTTCCAAATATAAGTAACTTTATTGGCTGTTTCATTACCCCTCTCCCCTAGAAATGAGCATCATTGTACCATACTTGATAATTGGCTACCTGTCCTACAACATGCCAACCTGCTTCATGGATCCCAACTGTACAAGTTCCTCAAAGAACACTCCTGTCCTTCCCTTACCTCCAACCTCTTCAGATGACCCCCACCCCAAAGTTATAGTTTAAGAAGTCTTAAGTACTCCAGTCCATTTCTTTAATGGCCCAAAACCAGCTTTCATTGCACTAACCATGCCTTCTCCATCCTATGCTCCAAACCTTGGGACTCCCTCCCTACTAAATTTGAAGTCCATACATCATTCCCATCATTTCATGATCAGCTTAAAGATCATCTCAAGTCTGAGTCAGTTTGATTTCATATGCTTTCCCCTGGACACTACCTAATCCCCCACTCTTCCATTCAGCAGCCAGGCACATTTGTTTTTCTCACATTATTTCTCAATACTAATACGTGGCATCTCTTCCACATTGTGTAGATTGTATATAGTTAATTTTTGTGTGCCCTTACTTTTGCTATCTTTTATACTTTGTACTGTATCCCTTCCCTATTCAACTCTCTTCTTCTTCTTGCTCTGTCCATCCTTTCCTAGTGTCCTCTCTGCTGTATACCTTTATTATTACTATTTATTCATTCATTGCTTTCTGCACACATTTTCTTAGTATCCATAAGACTTTTAGTAAACTTGCTTGTCTACTGTCATTTGTATTTGTGCAGGCTGAGACTAAAATAGGTCCAGTCGGATCAGTGCTCTGTCCTGGTTACCAAATGGAATAAATAAATAACAGTAAAACTAAAGTAAAAATAAATTTATGGATTCACAAAATTTGGCATCAGAGTTTGGGGGTGCAGATCACTGTGAAAAGGACAGGGCATGTAATGGATAGTATAACTTGGAAATTAAATACTCTTGATTTAAGTTGCAGGTGTGATAGATGACTAGCAGTAGAGGTAAAACTGCATAAAACACAATGACAGGTATATGATAAGTCAAGGGACAGTTGCATTGGGACTATCCCAATTAGATTTTCTTATGTGTTTTGCCTTTAACCATTAACTGTTATAGTTTGTGTCATGGTTCATATATTTTTTTGTGTTTTTTCTCACTTTGCAGTTCCATTTCTAAGAGCAAGAATTTGGTGTTTGATATTGTTGGTGAAGGGAACCTACCCCGTGTCACTATTGTCCATCCCATTTTACGTAACAAGAGTGGGAATCACCTGTTGCTGTTTAAGAAACTGTTGCTTGGTCGATCAGAGACACTACCATTGCATTTCAAGAATGATGGGTCCATACCTGCTCAGGTAAAGTAACACATTCATGGACTAACCCAAGGCTACAATTCGCTTAGTCCACACTTAATGCCACTAGTCCAATTGAATCATAACAAGTTAACAGGAGAACTGAATTTGAATAAATGCAAGTGCCACACAAGAATCCAGTAGATCTGATGTTGTCAATTTTCATTCATTCCTTAACAGATGGGTCTCGAATCTGATCCTCAGATCCAACTCTGCCATTACACTATCTTGCAGCCACCAGCAAACTCTCAAGCTCCCTTCCTCTCCATAATGCACTAAGCTCAACTTCCCTCAGATCTCATTTGCCGCTTTCACATGTAGACATGATCACCATTGCTGTTGAACTGTTTAAAAAAAGTAAGTGTGAATTTTCAACTTTCTACTGTTTAAACTTCTATTTTTTTGTGATTCCTTTGTTGCTATTACTGTGGAAAGTTTTAACTTTCATTTCTGACTCTTTCGCTAGTTTTTCTTCTTTCTTCTTTCCTTTAAATTTGAGGTGTAATCTTTCCTACCATTGCTGGTAGGCCATCCTCCCACTTACACTTGCTGTGTAGTAGTAAATACCATCGTTGGAAAATCTACCCTATTTTGTTGTCTAGTTATAGTTTACAAAAAACAAGTCTTTCTAGTCCTGTTCTCACTAGTTTCAAGTTTTTGTTGTTTTTTTGTATTTAGTGGTCTGCTGTCTGATTATTTGTGGATCGTAATTACTAGAGATGTCAGCTAGAGATTTCAGAAAGTTTGAAAAATGTGGGCACAAAGTGCCCTTTTCTGATTTGCATCTGTTATGTGTTTACTGCTTAGGTCCTGATCACTCAGACCAGGATTGTGCTGTTTATACTGGGTTCAACCCCAGAGCTCTTATGGAGAGGCAAAACAAGTTGATTTTAAAGGGGCTTTTGCCTTCTCCTTTCTCTGAAGCCATTGCTCGAGTTCAGTCTCCAAAACTAAAGACCAGAGAAACTTTTAAAAGATCCAAATCCTCTGACTCTGTTACAGTTCACTTCTTTAAGGTTGAAGAAGTCATTGAAGTCGGATCCGACTGCTCTTGAGATCTGACCCACTTTGAATACAATGAAAGTGGTCGCTGATTATTCTTTGGAACCAAGGTCTAATCCAGAAGGAACCAAGGTCTAATCCAGAACCTCTACCATGCACAGTTTACTTGCCCAGTGTGGATCCAGTACCATCTATGGTTCCCTCCCCCTTTTAGAGCATCACTCAAGGCCCCCTTCTGTGGTGTCCACTCATTCCTCCAGAAGTCTGACACAAGCAGATGTGGAAAGTATGAATAGTTTCTTCACGGAGCAATTTCAGAATGGAGTCATCATGGTTCCTATGCCCTTGGGTTAGGAACAACGTCCATCCACTCCTCCACCATTAGTAGTTTCTTCTCAGACCCGACATGTGGTGTCAGAGTCCTTGGATGTGAGTGTTCCAGCCCCTTCTGTGTCATATCTGAAGAGATGTTCATCTTCGAATATGACAGCTACTCTGAGTGCACCAGCTACATTTTCAGATCTGGACAGCTCTCGGAGCAGAAGCTTCCAGGTCAGATCTGGGGGGATGGGATCAACTCCAAGGTTTTTGGAGCAGTCTCTTCCTCTTGGAGCTTTGGCTTTGGATGGCTTGACTCCAGCTTCCTCCTCAGATGGTTGGCCCATGCAGCAGAGGGAGGTAGCAGGCCAGAAACTATTTTTCTCAGCTCCATTGACTTCCTTGTCTGCAGAGCAATCAGCCTTCAAAATTATGAAGAGATTTTTCTATGCTCTGGCAGATCAGATGAGCTCTTATTCCTCAGATACAACCTTGTCATCTCATTTGACTTTGCCCTGTGACCCTCATTATTCTACTCCACTGGGAGAGCCAGCCCAACGCTTCCAGACTACACAGCCAGGTACTGTTGTTGCGTCCGATACTTCTCCACGATCATTCCCCTGAGGAAGTCTCCCAGGATAAGACATGCAAGAAGAAGCATTTGAACTCCCCCTGGGAGTCCATCACTGAGGGCACTGACTTTGATCAAGGAGAAGGGTCTCCCAAGTCAACAGCCGATGAAGTCTTCGGAGACATTCTTCAGGTCCTTAGAAAAGTGATTGGTCCGCCAAAAACCCAACTCCTGAGGAGCCAGTATTTCTGGGAGCTTTCTGGATTGGCTCATCTACCTCCTGGGTCACTCCACCTACTGATGACCTCATTATTTTGGTGTCTCAGCTGGCATGGAAGGAGCCTGATATGTTCGAGCTGATTCCCAAGAGGCTTCACTGGTAAGGAGAAAGCATTGGAGCAAGGGTGTACCCGTTGATCCTATGATTGTAGCAACAGCTACAAAGAAGGAACTCACGGAACAGAGTTCCACTGACCATCCCCCTAATAGAGAATCTAGGGCTCTGGACAGATTTGGGAAGTGAGTATATGTTTCAGTGACATTTGCTGTTCGATCTCTGAACTACTTGACACACTTCACGAGATTGAAAAGGGACTTCTGTAAGGAAATTTTCAACTCCCTTTCAGGGACCACTACTGTAGAGGCTCAATCTTCTATGGCCTCACAGTTGGCTGTCCTTCAATCAGCTGCAGAAGGCACCTCCAGGGCTGTGGGTTTGGGCATTTCCATCAGGAGATATGCCTGGATGTGCCTGTGTGATTTTGCAGAACCCTTCAAGTCATCTTTTTTCAGTGCTCCTTTTGATGGTTCCTCCTTGTTTGGCCCCACAGTGAAAGACATACTTTCCAGGTGCGAGAAAGATGGGAAGACCCTGTCTGCAGTGGGCATATGTTTTTCGACCTCCCTTGACGGACCTTTTCCAGGAACCAATAGAATGTGTTTGAAAAGATCTTAGGATCCTTTCCAGGACACATATGGAGTTAATTCCCGCAGAACCAGAGGGGGGGAGTGTTAATGGCAGAAGATGCCTCCCTGGCAGAGGAGCCCCGCAAAACTGAGGGTAGAGAGATACTTTTTCCAACAGACCCTTTCAGGGCTCCTGAATGGATGCCCAATTGCCTTCCGTTGGAGGCAGTTGGTGGTTGCTTTTCTCTGCACCAGAAAGCCTGGCGAAATTTAACAAAAGATGTCTCGGTGCAGAGAATCATCTCCAGAGGTTATATTATTCCCTTTTCTCTCCCCCCCTTACCCAGGGAAATCCATGATGTTCCACCCAATCAGAGGGAAGCAGCAGCACTGGAAATTCAAAAGCTGCTAAGAGAAAGAGTCATACAAGCGGCCCCTCCAGACCAGTTAGAGTCCGGAACTTACTCAAGATTCTTTTTACTGCCAAAGAAAACAGCTGACTGGAGACCAATTTTGGATCTTGGCTTGTTGAAGAAATTGTCAGAGTCAAAGTAAACTTTATTGTCATTCAGAAATCACACAAATGCAAAAACTGAATGAAATTGCGTGTCTCCAGACTCGATGTGTAAACAACATATAGACTATTTTCACAGACATTTACACATGTAATACCTAGCTATTATATTACAGACATGCAACTAGACAGACTAATACTGCACATAATTAGAAACACATTTTAACACTTTTTGCAGGGAATACTTACTTGCATTGGTTTGATGCACCAAGTTCCTGGTGGTCACAGTTCAGTCCATTCTGCCCTTTGTGAGCAAGGACGACTTGATGTGCTCAATAGACCTACAAGATGCGTACTATCACATAATAATTAACAGATGATCCAGAAGGCACTTGTACTTCTGGCTGGGAGCCAGTCATTACCAGTTCAGAGTACTGCTCTTTGGCTTCACCACAGTCCCCAGGGTGTTCAGCAAGTGCATGGCAGTGGTAGCAGCTCACTAAAGACTGCAGGGATTCCAGGTGTTTCCATATATGGGCGACTGGCTCATCACCGCCCCAACCAGGCATCAACTGGTGCAGACAAGAGACCAAGTGCTGCAGACTTGTTCACATCTTGGAATAACTGTCAGTTACAACAAGTTACACTTATAGGCTACTTACATGTTGGAGTTCACAGGAGCTATGTTCAACACAGTGTCCATGGTAGCATCTCTTCCCATGTTGAGGATACAAACAATAAGAAGTCAGGTCAGTAAAATAATCTGCAGCACCAAGATTTCAGCCCCGTTGTTTCTACAGGCTCTAGGTTCAATGTCAATAGCAATAATCCTAGTTCCCTTAGCAAGGTATCACATGAGGATCCTCCAGTGGATGCTACAAACACAGTGGTCAATGCTGTCTCAACCCTTGTCCACAATAGTAAGAATAACTCAAGTGTGCAAACAGTATCTTTCCTGGTGGATGTAGTTACAACAACCTTTACAAGGTTGTCTCTTTGTTCTCCCTCAACCCAAGGCCATAGTGACCATGGACACCTCCGCGATTGGGTGAGGTGGGACATTTTCTGGGCAATAAGGTCCAAGGCACTTGGTTCCCAGAAGAGGCCAACTTGCATATGAGTGTTCTGGAGATGAGTGCAATACATCATGCATTCCAAGACTGTCTCCCTCTCGGAACAATTGCATTCCAAATGGACAACATGTCATTGGTTTACTACATCAACAAACAAGTGGGAACCAAATCTTACCTTCTATTTCAAGAACCCCTGAGTTTATGGCAATAGGTGATTGCCTCCAATGCTTTCTAGTTGTTTCTATTTAAGGAGTAAACTAAAACATTTCAGAGCTTTACCAGAAAGGCTCATCCAGACTCTGCTACACTTTGCTGTGAAGGAAAGGTTAGTTTGCTGTTATTTTTTGTATTTCTGTATTGCCTTTCTATATTTTGAATACTGTAGTTTGTTTTCTTTACCTTGTGTTTTGCTTGCATTCTGTTTAACAGCATATTAAAACTTCAAAAGAGACCACAGCTCTCTCTGCTCTGAGTCAGGCAGAATTTTTCCCTCCCTCCCACCCATTTAAGTTGTCTTGTTAAATACCACTGTCTTTCTAGTTGCCCGCCTCTTATGTTAATCTGACCATATATCTCATTTCTCTCTACTTTCACTGGCTTATGTGAGTAATCACAAAACCATCACTTTTGAAATCCCACCCCTTCAATTATTTAAATTTATTGGCCATCCTACAGTATTTCATAGTACCAAAATACAAAAGTAACCACCCCTTTCAGTCCATCTTGCTGTTTTAAAAATAGTAACTCTCCACTAAACCTTAACTTTTTAAACAGGTAAAACTCAAGTTACCTACTTTCATATCTAACTTCTCTAGTGCACACTGCAGAGTGCATTCTTTTCAATCTTACCTTTAAGCATCCCTGTTACTAGCACTTTCTCTAATACCTAAAAAGATCATCTCTAATTGACTCCAAGTAGACTTTTCTCTATCTGTTAAACCTAGCACTTGCTGCTACAGTACTTATTACCTTGATACGGCACTCTTATAGATAGCACCCCAAAAAGGCAAAACCCATTTCTCGGTCACTCCGTCCCCGGAATCTCTTTTAAAGTTTTTTTGTCTAGTCCTTCTAGCATGTCGAGGGATCAGTTGCTAGTGTCCTCTCCTGCTCAGCTGGTGAACCTGGGAATATTGAGGCAATGTTACAATTGCCTCATGTACACAGACAACCCTCTCCTCCTCCCACAAAACACAAATACATGCGAGAGATGCAACTATACGGCCAAACTGGAGGCTGAGCTCTCTCAACATAGGACTGGCAAGACCAGTCAGGAGGAGAAGGTTACCACACACACTATAGACCCAGTCTCACATAGTACCATCACAACCTCAAATCATACACATAAACACACAAAGACATACTCGGCTCTGATCAAAAATCTACCAAAACAGCAGAGGCCACCAAAGCAGACACCCAAACAACCACCACCTCAGAACACAACACCTGCAACACATAGACCTCACAGTCAGAGTGTCAAACAGTCACAGCCCTTAAGGCCAAACACAATGCCAGTCACACTAGTCATTGGTGACTCCATAGTCAGACACACTGACGTCCCGCTCACCAGACTGAGTAAGGAGAAGGTCACAGTAAGCTGCCTGTCGGGCGCTAGAATCCGCCACATAACGCAAGCACTCAGGTCTCTCAACAGCAGGTACAAATATGACTCAGTCATTGTCCACGCTGGTGTAAACGACCTGAGACGTACCTCCTTGGACTACATGAAAAGAGACATTGAGGAGCTCTCTGATTATGTAGCCCAGGCAGGTATGACCCTGACCTTGAGCAGTATCCTACCTTCACCAAGAATGATGCCACAATACAGAGATAAGATGATCAGCTTTAACAATTGGCTTAAACTCTGGTGTCATTCAAAGGGGATCCAATGTCTGTCTGCCTGGGATGACATGCTGGACAAGCCACGCTGCTCGCAAGGGCGGCTTGCACCTGTCACCCTGGGATTCGGATATTGGCAAAGGCTCTTGCCACCCCCATAGTGCCTTTTAGGCAAGGCTCAAATTCTAAACCTACCACCCTAGAACACAAAAAGGAAAAACTAAGGGTAATGCTGCTCAATGCCAGAAGTCTAAATCTCAAAATGCACGCACTCGAGGCCCTTCTCAGTATGGAGAACATCGATGTCTGTGCAGTGACAGAAACCTGGTTCAAGGCTCCTGAGAGCACCCCAGCACTATCAGGTTTTACCTCTTATCATGCGTTCCGGCCCCAAAATCCAGACAATACCAAGAAAGGAGGGGGGGTATCCATATTCATCAAAGACACCCACACCTCAAGACTGGTGGCAACGCACGATGCATCGGAGACCATCCAGGTGCAATTAACCATAGGCAAGACTGCTCTGCAAATTGTAGCATGTTACAGGCCACCCTCACAAACTCAGGAACCTCACATGGCCTTCTTGAAAACACTAGAGGGGATAAATGTATCACCAAACACCATCATACTAGGTGACTTCAATTACCCTAATATAGACTGGGAACACTACTCAAGCCCAAACACCTAGCCCAAAAGTTCCTGGAATTCATAAACTCAAATGCCATGGAACAACTAGTCACCATCCCACAAGAGGAGAAAACATACTTGATCTCATCATCACGAACATGGGAGCACAATGTTCAACACCGAAGTATACCCCTCACTGGTGAGATCAGATCACAAACTAATCTCGCTGGAGGTCCTCATCCCACCCCCACCTGAAATAAAAAGACCACAGTAAAGAACTTCTCGAAAGCCGACTTCACACTTCTAAAGACTAGTGTGGTCTCCTTTAAGGCCCCCGAGCCGACGGAAAACAGTACTCAAGCCGCTGAATCACTTACAAATGCCTTCTACCAGCACCTGCAGGACTGCATGGATAAGGCAATCCCAAGCAAAACAAAGACTCTTTGTACCAAAGGCAAGCGTCCACTCTGGTGGACCCCAGCCATAAACAAACTCTACAACAAAAGGAGGAAGCTACTACAAGATAGAGCAAAATCCTTAAAAGGTAAGACACCCTTGATCACTATAATTAAAAAACTAAGAACTCTCATAAAATCATCCAAAGCAAATTTTGAGAGAAAAATAGCTAAAGACTCAAAAGACAATCATAAGGCCTTCTTTAGCTATGTTAGAAACCTGGGAGGAAACTCCCAGATATGCTCAGAACTAGTTCAAAATGATGTGAAGATTACTGATCCTACAGACATTGCCAACATACTGGCTGACAGGTTCAGTGCAAACTTCTCCCCTCCTCTCCTCCCAAAAGGAGAGATATCTATACCAAGCGATTGCAGCCCCGCAAACATCTCCAACACCCAAGTGAGAACTGCTCTCTCCAAAGCAAAAAACACAGCATCCATAGGACCTGATGGTGTCCCCGGCTGTGTGCTCCACGAACTCAACGAGGAATTAAACCCACAGCTAGGACAGCTGTTTAATCATAGTCTTACCTCTGGATACGTACCCAGGAGTGGCACTGCAACTGTGGTCCCACTTCACAAAGGCGGTGCCTCCACCGACCCTGGAAATTACCGTCCCATTAGCTTGACAAGCCTTATCTACAAAGCCATGGAGAGGATCATAATGGACCTCATAAATAAAGACATAGGGAATTTGCAGACTTTGGATCCATCCCAGTTTGGCTTTGTCAAAGGCAGATCATGCCTTCTAAACTTGGTTGACTTTTTGAAACAGTCACCAAAGCCATTGATGAGGGAAAGGCAGTCCATACAGCCTACCTCGATCTGGCGAAGGCCTTTGATACAATACCCCACTCGGGTATCATTGAAAAACTCATCAGCTTAAATGTTAACCCATACATCACAAGATGGGTTGCAAACTGGCTGAGTGACAGAACCCACAGGGTCAGAGTTGCTGGCGCCATGTCAGACTCAAAGCCTGTCACAAGTGGTGTACCACAGGGCTCAGTCCTGGGCCCACTCTTGTTTGGCATCTACTTTTCGAAGTACAAGCAAACACAGGAGGGTTATGGCTGACAAAGTTTGCAGATGACTGCAAACTGGGCACCATAGTAGAAAACACATCTGACACAGATATCCTTCAGAAGGGTCTCACAGAAACGGATAACTGGTGCCAGAGCCATGGCCTAAAGTTAAATGCCAAAAATGCATAGTCATACCCTTCGGGAAAAACAAGGTTACCCTAGCTACCAAATAGGTGGCAATCCACTGAGTACAGAAGAAGTTATCAGGGACCTGGGGACCCAGGTTGATAGTAGTCTGTCATTCGACACCCATGTAGCTAAAGTAGTTAGGAAGACCTTCTACATTGCCCACCTTATCATGAAGGGATTCTCATCTAGATCAAGGGAGGTCATAGTCTCCCTATACTCATCACTCATCAGACCAATGATTGAGTACAATGCCCCATTCGGAATGTATCTGACCTGACACTTGCAGCAGCTGGAGAGGCCACAAAAGTTCCTCACCAAAAGGATAAAGGGTCTCAAACATCTGTCCTATGCTGCCCGACTGAAAGAACTCCAGCTCTATTCAGTCACCGCTTGCTCAGAGGTGACCTTTGCCTAACATACAAGGCCATGTCAAACCCAGATTTGATGAATATGCTTCACCTCAAAAATCTAGATCCGTCAGAGCCACAAGGGTGGGAGACTTAAACCTCGACACGGCTATTAATAGGACGTGCTGGAGGGATAGATTCATCACCCAAAGACTCCCTATGCTGTGGAATAAAATCCCGGTATATGTGAGGCAGAGCACCTCGCTGGCCTTGTTCAAGAGAAATCTTGACCAATGGATGGGAGATCGCAGATATACCCCAGGGATTACCTCAGTGTCACTGCTCAACAGAGGCACAGCAAAATAATGGGTATAGTTCCCCATACTAAAGGGGTGGCGTAAGCCACAAAACTATGGGCTAGGCTTGTAAATGCCCTCGGGCAGATAGCCTAGTATGAACCTATGAACCTATGAACCTAATTGCAATGCACATTCTGGGTAATTCCAACGTGATAGCAGACAAATTGAGCTGATCCATCTTGCTTCTTCCTGAATAGTCTCTTAACAACAGAGTATTAGACATGATTTTCTGGTAGTGTGGTCAGTCTTGCTGTGATCTCTTTGCATCTCCCCTAAACAACAAGTGCAGCAGCTTCTTTGCCCTAATCCTCCGACGGGGGATGTCACCAAGTGATGCTCTGCTCCACGATTGACCCCTCCCCCCCCAATTTTCTGTATGCTTATCCTCTGACTCTTTTTATTCCCAAATTCCTTCAGAAAGCAGTCAGGTTGAAGAGCAGTTATCCTCATTGCACCTTACTGGCCTTGACAAATTTGGTTTCCCTTTCTTTGTCCTCATCTTCTGTGCCCACCTTGAATTCTAGATCCGATTCCAGACCTGCTGTCTCAGCTGACAGGCATGGTTCACCCAGACATCCCAATCCTCAAACTGCATGGTTTCTGCAATTCCTTTAATAGAAACACAGCCCATGCTATCGTCACCTGTCCATTCTGTTCTGTTGTCCTCACATAAACCCTCTACAAAGAAACTCTGTGAAAGTAAATGGAGAATTTGTTTATTAGGCAGAACAGAATCAGATGGACCCCTTTTCAGCACCAGTTTATTCTTTTCCTAAGTTTTTAGCAAGCTTGGTTAATGGTGGTGCTAGATATTCGACTATCAAAGTTCAACTCGCAACCATCTCTAACTTTTACATGGGGTTTCAGAATTCGTAATTAGCTTCTTCTAAGCTGTGTAAATCCTTTTTGAAGGGTGCTCTGCTACTAAGACCTCTTGTAAAGATCCTGTGCCACTATGGGACTTAAATTTGGTACTGTACGCCTTAACACAATCTCCCTTTGAACAAACAGCTAAATGCAATGTAAAATTTTTGACCTGGAACACTATATGTTTAGTTGCAATTATGTCTGCTAGGAAAATTTCAGAACTTCAAGCCTTATCTTCCAAGCCACCATATTAAATTATCCACAAAGATAGGGTCACCTTGCATACCAGTGCCTCTTTCCTACCTAAGGTGGTGTCAGAATTCAAGATCAACCAAGCCATTAACCTGCCTGTATTTTTGCCAAACTTCACAAATAAGGGAAGAGTATTTGTTGCACTTACCGGATGTTCATAGGCAATTACATTTCTGCTTGCACAGAACAAAAGACATTTGAAAGTTGGACCAACTTTTTGTTTCATTTGCATTTAACAAATTGGGAAAATCGGTTACAAAGGTAACTCTAGCCAGATAGCTGACAGACTGCATTTCTTTTGCCTACAGAAAATTGAATCTTTCCTTACCAAAACCTTTGAAGGTTCACTCAACTAGGTCTATGACTACTTCCATGGTTTTCCAGTCTAGACCCTCTAAGGACGATATATGTGCGGCTGCGACTTGGTCAAATCCTCATACCTTTGTCACTCATTTATTTATTTATTTATTTATTTATTTATTTATTTATTTCAGTTTGATTACCGGGGAAGTCCACTGGGCCAGAATGTGCCCATTTTCAGTGGAGGCCCAGGGAGAAAAGCTCCATAAGAAACACAATTAGAGGTTACAAAAAATGCCAAATACAAAGGTAAAATACATGTATGAATTCATAGAAAACAGGTATAGTAAAATAATAAATTGTCATTGTACATGCAATGAGACAAAGGTTGCAGGTTTTTACATTCAGAGCAATAAGAATCAATTGTCAAGAAATAGGCATCAGTGATTACTGGATAGTTGCGTTATATACATGCTAAGAGTTGAGAGAGAAATTGAAAGATCAGAAGGTGATGGATTAGGTTTGTGTAAGGTAAATAGAAAAGGAGAGGAAGTAGTGAAGTTTGCATCAGGAGTTTAGTAGGCTCTATGGGGAAATTTATTTGTATTTATGTAGGGTGAAAGCAGGAGCATTTGCGTTTGGAAGATAGAAATGAGAAAAGTTGTGTCTTGAAAGATTCGGGGTCAGGTATCGTCCTAAGTGAGGGAGGAAGAGAGTTCTATTTTTTGCCTACAATGAAAGAGAGAAGGAGTTGGCCTGCAGGGCGTTTGGGTTTATGAATAGAGATTAAATTTTGATGTTCAGATCTCAGGGATCTGGTTGGGATGTAAGGGGGAAGGATGTTTGTTAGTGCTGGGCACTTATTTGGAAAGAATATTACTTTGTGAGCAGTGGTAAGTTGGAGGTAGTCGAGGTAGTTAGGGAGTTCCAGCCAGTTCAATGATTGTAGGGTGAGGCAGTGGTGAGTACAGGTTTTGGATTTGGTTGCGAATTTGGAGATTTTATTATAGCAAGTTTCAAGTTTAGAGGTGATGGAAGAAGACAGGTTAGTTAGAAGAGGGGCTCCATATAGTAAGGAAGGAAGGAGATAGGTAGTTGCTAAAGTATGCCCGGAGGAGTTGGAGAAAGCGGTTATTCCTGTAGAGCATACCAAGTTTTTGGTGGGTTTTCTTGATGTTTTGTTGTACGTGGATATCAAATTTAAGGTATTCATCTATGGTGATACCAAGGAGTTTAGCAGAAGGAACCACTTCTATGGCAGTGTTGCTTTGGCTAAGGACTTTGAAAGCATTTTTGTCGAAGGAGTAGGCCCTGGTGGGTGGGAAGAGAAGTATTTTAGATTTATTAGAGTTGAGAGAGAGATGGTTGCAGTGCATCCAGTTCTCGGTAGTGGAAAAAGCTATTTGAGTTTTTGACAGTAGTTCTGGCAGGTTGGCAGCGGAGCAAACTAAGGTGGAGTCATCAGCGTATTGGATAACTGTTGTGTCAGGGATGACAGTGTGAAGGTTATTTATGAAGATGTTGAAGAGCATGGGTCCAAGGATGGATCCCTGGGGAACACCAGTGGGTGTGGGCAGGAAGGAGGAGGTAGAGTTATTCCATCTGACAGCTTGTGATCTGTCAGACAGGTAGCTGGAGAACCAGGAGAGAGTTTCAGGGGAGAGATGAAGGTTAGAGAGATGGCAGAGAAGGTGTTTGTGGGAGATAGTGTCGAAGGCTTTAGAAAGATCAAGTAGTGTTGAGGATACTAGTAAACCGGAGTCTCGGGCCCGATTTACTGTTTCTAAGAAGGATAGTAAGGTGGTAATGGTGCTGTGGCCTGGGCGGAAACCATGCTGGGTGGGAGTTATGAGGTTATTTTGGGTTAAGAAAGGCATAAGTTGGTGGTGGACACATTTTTCAAGAATTTTTGATATAGGTGAAAGAAGGGCGATTGGGCGGAAGTTGGAGATATTAGTGTTTTTGCCTCCTTTATGAAGAGGAAGGATGAAGGCAGCACGCCAGAGTTTGGGTGCGTAAGATTCTTTTAAAGATCTATTGATTAGGATGCTAATAAGGATGGCAATACCTTCAGCAGCAGCTTTGAGGAAGGAGGAGGGTATGTTGTCAGGGGCATTTGAGCAAGGCTTTAGTTTAGTGAGAAGTCTTTTTATAAAAGTAGTTGGAACAGGTTTGAGATGGATATTAGGAGGGGAGTTAAGAGGGTAGGAGGGAGTAGAGGAATGAGAGTAGGAAGGATTGTTGTCTGGGAAAGACAAAGAATTACAAACTAAATCTAGTCTCGAGGGGAAGGGCAGCATTTGGCTCAACTGTACTCAGGAATATCCTTCCTTAAAGTCCACCCAAGGATTCAGGTAGCTGGGGACTTTGTCCCATCTGTTGAGAAATGAATGAAAATTGACAACATCAGATGAAGTTACCATAATGTTCCATCTGTGTTGTCCATTTTCATTCTTCCTCAGCTTCCCACCCTCCAGCCCCCTTCCTTTTCTCTCTAATGACTTCTGATAGAATGAGTGTACTAGGAGCACCACCTATCCCTTACATTGAACTCCAGTTGTGGCAGTTTGTTCTGGTCTTTCTCAAGCTGTAAGAAGGATCTGAGAGAGTTTGTGCATTATGGGTAGGAAGGAAGCTAGAGAGTTTGTTGGCGGCTGTGAGCTAGTGTAATGGCCAAGTTGGATCTGCGTGTCATCTGTTGAGGAAGAATGAAAGTGGACAACACAGATGGAACATTATGGTAACTACATAACGTATTGTGCTAACAAGATAAACTTCTCATGTACTTGTTTTATTACAGTCTGATTCATGCAGGCCTACTCCACAGTAAAGATTTGCAGACTGTCCATTGGCTACCAAGGCATAGAATCAGAATGATGACACCATTACAGATTATTTTAGAATTCTAAGCAATGTACATTGTTTAACTTGTTTACTAGTCAGAGTACCACAATTCTTTTTCCTATATAAAATATCTAGAATGATGTTATCAAGTCTACTTTTTGATTTTATATGCTCAAATCACTTTCTTCTTATTTTAAATACAAGAAATGAATGCTTTCATCCCTTTACCCTAACATAAGTGGAGCTGTAGCAGTCTTGGTTCTTAAATCAGGGGAGAGTTCAAAACATCCATCCTTCATGTATAAAATCCACTTGGTAGTGCTGCTCCTGAAAGGCTGACTTGGGTCATGTCATGCATATCCTCTTTCTGACAAAAATAATACAGAAAATTAAGCTTTCCGACATGGTTACACATTGATCAACAGCGTAATTTCAGCTCTCCCAGTGTAAAGAACGAAACTGATAGATAAGAGCTAGTAATTCTGCTTGTTTTAGTAAAATTCAGTCGCTGGCTAGTAAGTGCAATTCCTGGATGCAGGCAAAGAAGAAACTTAGAGAACCACAGGGAAATCAGCTAGAAAAGGAAAAGAGAAAACATTGACTGGGAAGAATCCTGCAGCTTTCAAACTCCAGCTTTGGTACAAGAGATTGCTTCCAGTAATTTAGAGGGGAAAAATAAGTCAAATGTGCTTAGAGCTGAAACACTGAAGGAGTATATCAATTTAAATAGCAAAAGGCTGGAAAAATGAAAAGAACTTTAAACAGCTATTCAGATGATCTGATAAAGCTGCAAAAATCAGAGAAAGAAATGAAGAAAAGGCTGGTCAAGTATGAGACTACTCGAAAAGAGCTGTTTCAAAATAATGGTACAGTTTGAGGATAGAGCACACAGAAGAAACCTGACATTTTATGCTGTACCAGGGAAGCTAGAGAGAACAGACTGTATTAATTTTATACAAGCACAAATAAGTAACTGAACTGGTATTCCACAGCAGAATTTTTTTTGTTAAACACCTTCATTGAATTATTACTTGTGACATAGACAAATTTACATTTATATAAAAGTAATCAAATTGTATTAACAATTCACGTTTGCAAACATTATGCTTCACATATATTGCTATATATCATATAACCTAAGCAACATTACATAAATTATTCAATTCCCGCCTTTTTTAAACAAGAAACATCATTATTAAACCATCACTTACAACATAGGCAGTCATGCACTTATATAAATGAAAACAAGCCACACCGACACAGTCCTAGTTGCAAGCATTTATATCACAAACCATACTGAAACACTCCCATTTGCAAACATACATCACTTATAATCTACCAAATCATTTTCAAATATTACATAGCTCATAGTCCTGCCATGTTTTAAACCTCATTCCTTCCCTGTATGTATTGTTTCAACAGTTAGCATTTTTTCCTATGTAGTTTGCTCCTACCCTTTTCTCAAGATATCAATTCCATTTGTTTTATCTGTGTTACTGTATTCACTATTTCTAGAATCATTGGTTTAGATTTCGATTTCCGTTTTTTAGTAATTGCTTTCTTTCACAGCCACCATAATTAGACAAAGCAAGGCCTTACCATGTCTACACATCGCCAGTTCTGTGTCATAGCTTAGAAAAGTCATGTCCCTCATCACACCAGTTTGCCCACCCAACATCTCCAACAGCACATCCCACAGGAAATCCTTAAAGTCCACCAACTCGTCACAGTCCCAGAAAATATGTTCCCAATTACCACTTTCTTCCCCATCACATCTTCAACATTTGCTGTCTACCTGAGGAAAAATTCTCTGGAGTCTACTTGGGGTATAAAAATATTTATGTAAACATTTCCAAGCAAAAATCCTAAATCTTCTAGACTTTGTAATATATTTGGGAGACGTGCATATATCCTCCCATTGTTTCACTGCAAATTGCTTACTTGGTCTGTCTTCCCAGTCCTTTCTAACCTCCTCTGATTGATTCTTATAGTTAGCATGAAATAATAATAAAGTATAACAATAAAGTGTAACAAAGGAGGGTAGATTTTTGAAGAAATTTATGAAAATATTTGGCATGGAAGATGTGAATTCAGTAACAGGAGTACAGAGTGAATTTACATATTATTCCCCATGACACAAAAACTGGGCTAGGCTAGACAGAATTTACATTTTCACAGGAGCAAGTACATTTAACTGAAGGTCTAGGTAAGCACCCAATAACTATTTCAAATCATGCGTCAATAATAACTAAAATAAAAATGCAGGGTAATGAAATAAAAATGATACATTGGTGCTTTCTTACCTATCTCTTGAAAAGAGAAGAATTTAAGGAATGGGTAGTAGAAGTTAAAAAAGTAGAAAGGGCTGTCACCAAGCTTAGGGAGCCTGTTACAAGGAAGGAAACAAGAGATCCTGTAGAAGTATTATAAATATTTCAGAAATTCCATGAAAGTCTGTATAAAGTAGAGAAATGTGGAAATCAAGAAAAGATACAAATGTAAATGTTTATGGAAGAATTAAATATGCCAAGGTTAGATGTAGATGAGGCTCAATTACTGACGGTTAGGATAGGAGGAAATGACATAAAAATTGTGATGTATAACCAGTATACAGAAAAGTCCCCAGGAATAGATGGGTATTCCTGTGGAAGTTTGGAAGCTAGGAGGGAAAAGAACTGATGAAGATTTGGAAGGTTTTGTTTAATAGTATTTTAAGAGGAGGAGAAGCACCAACATCCTGGAAGAAATTAGGGGTAGCTGTAATACCTAAAGAAGGTAAAGATCCATCAGATCCAGCTTCATATAAGCCAATTTCAATACAAAACCATGGTTATAAAGTGTTCATGTGTATAATGGCTAAAAGAATGGCAAAAGTAATGCCAAAACTGATAGAGGTAGATCATTGTGTTTTTTTGGAGAGGAGGTAAACATTTGACAACAATACAGAACATTGATGATCCAGAGGGAAGCAGAATGTAAGAAAATACTGTTGTTGTTGGTGGGTCTTAATGCAGTGAAAGCATTTGGCAGAGTAAGCTGGGACTTTATGAGAAGGGCAAGAGAAGTATATGCATTACCTGAAAAAATATAAGGTTAATAAGGAGGATATATGAGGGATCAGAGGGGGAAATTAAAGTGGGTGAGGTCCTTTCTGATAATTTCTACTTGAGCAGAGGAACCAGGCAGGAGTGTTCTCTTTCCCATTGCTATTCAGATTATATTTAGAACCATTGAGAAAGAAAATAAGGAACTCAGAAATTCAAGGATATAATTGGTATGGTAGTCAAGAAAAGATGGCTGTATTTGCAGATGATATTATTTTATACCTGACAAAACCAAAACAAGACATTGCAATGCTGTGGAACTGTTTCATATCCTTTCAGGATAGAAAATTAATTAAGCTAAAACAATGGTCAATAGCAGTAACCTATGCACCCACACATGAACTGGGGCACGATAAAATGAATTATTTAGGAGTATGGATTTAAAATGACTGGTGTGGCAGCTAAGGATATGTTCTAAGAGACTAAACAAAAGCTAATACAAAAACTGAGAAAATGGAAGCTTTGTTAGAGAGAGATGTTTAGTAAGATACAAGCAGTTAAAATGTTTTTAATCCCATTAGTGTTATACAGAAGTCAGCCATATTTTTATCAACCAGGGAAGAAATTGTGGATAGCAATTAATAAAGAGCTGAAGGACTTTATCTGTGAGGGGAAGACTGCAAGAGTCAAGTGGGATAAACTGATTCTTCCAGTAGAACAGGGATTACCCGATTTGAAGGGGTATTTCAGAGCTACACAGTTAAGGCTCCTATACAAAGCAAAAGCAGAAAACTATAATTCAGAGCAGAAAGGGATGGTGATAAAACAGGGGGAATCTCAAGAAACAAGGATATACTGGGATTTTGGATGCAGACCTTTAAGGAGAATAACAACAATCATACAGAATATTATATCCATATAGTAGCAGAAAATATCATAAGAACTTAAGCCAACACTGAAATGGAGAAAGGAGATTCTGCCGATAGGGATGACTGCAATTAGGGATATAGGCACTAGCTAAGAGGAAGCTGGAATTTATTGGAGAAAACTGGCAAAGGACCAAGGTATTAGAAGCAAATAACTAGAGAGGGAAAGATGATAAAATGGGAAGATGCCAATAATTTTTTTGTACTGCAGGTTACAGATTGCCTTCCCTATAAAAATTGATATCAGAGTTTAGCCAAAGAGAAAGAAATGGGGGGGGGGTCCTAAACAAAAGACCAACACTAGTACAGTTTTTAGTAGAATCTAGAACAGAAGCTGCCATTGAAAAATGAATAATTAGTAGAGCATGTAAAATATTGCATGATAACTATAAGAATCAACCAGAGAAGGTTAAAAAGGTGTAGGAAGACAGATTGGATAAGCAATTCACAAAGAAATAATGGGAGGATATTTGTATGCCCCCCAAAAACGCAACAAAATCTAGAAGCTTTAAGATTTTTACATGAAAATGTTTACATAGATATTTTTATACCCCAAGTAGACTCCAGAGAATGTTTTCCTCAGGTAGACAGCAAATGTTGGAGGTCTGACAGGAAAGAAAGAGGTAATTGGGAACATATTTCCTGGGAGTGCGGTGAGTTGGCAGACTTTAAAGATTGCCTGTGGGATACACTGTTGGAGATGCTGGGTGGGCAAATTGGTATGACAAGGGAAATGATTTTTCTGAGCTATGATACAAAATCGGTATTGCCTAGACATGGTAAGGCCTTGCTGTGTCTAATTATGGTGGCTGCCAAAAAAGCAATTGCTAGAAAATGGAAATCAAAATCTAAACCAACTATACTAGAAGTAGTGAATATAGTAACAGAGATAAAACAACTGGAACTGAGATCTTTAGAAAAAGGGTAGGAGCTAACTGCATAGTAAAAAATGAGAATTGTGGGAACAATACATACAGGGGAAAAATTAATTTTAAAAGAAGGCAGGACTTAAATGAGCTACATATTGTTTGACTGAAAATGGTTGTGTAGATTATAAATGATGTGTATTTGCAAATGGGAGTGTGTTAGTATGGTTTGTGATGTAAAATGGTTGCAACTAGGATTGTGTCAGTGTGGTTTGTTTTCATTTATATAAATGTATGGTTGTCTATGTTGTAAGTGATGGTTTACTAAAGATGTTTCTTGTTAAAAGAAAGGGCAGGAATTGAAGAGTTTGTGTAATGTTGCTTATGTTATGTGATATTGCTTAGGTTATGTGATATATATGTGAAGTATAATGTTTGTAAACGTGAACTTGTTAATATAGTTTAATTACTTTTGTATAAATGTAAATTTGCCTGTGTCACAAGTGATAATTCAGTAAAAGTGTTTAAAAAGTTTCATAGAAATAAATGGGAATTATGGGATGAACCTGTGCAGAATAATGTTCAGTAAGAGCAGGAGTGAGGTTTATAGGAAGGTAGAAACTGAGTAAATTATGTAGTGTCAGTTGTGCACCCACAGCATCCTTCAAAAAGAGGGGAAGTTCCCCAGTGCAGTGGCCAAATTTCCCATAGTAATAGAAATCCTCAGCTCTCCCCTAAAAAGAAGCTACTAGCCTAGTGGGGCAAACCCAGTCAACAAAGATAAGTAGATAGATAGATGAATATCATGTTGGACTAATGATAGTTATAAAGAAAGAAAACTTATGTTGTACAATTTATGCAAAAGGAAAAAATGTTAAATATGGCTTGTTTTCTTTGGTCTCCTTTTTGATATTGTGATAGCGTAGTGTTAGTGTAGGACTTCATAAACCTGAAGTTTCTTTCCTCCCCTTACAAAAAAAAAAAACTTTCTCTAGGCCTCCTTCATTCCTTCACCAAATGTTTCTTTCCATCCTCTTATTAACTGATAGCCAGTATTTGTTGTTATCAGTGTTGGTTGTCCTTGTCTGTAAATATATATATATATATATATATATCTACACACACACACACACACACACACACACACACACACACACACACGCACGCGCGCACACACACACACACACACACTTTTTTGTTATTGTATTCTTTTCACCATTGTTGGTAGTGCTTAGCTTTGACTTTCTTTCCTTCTTGTTTAGTGATAATGTAATGTAATGTAATGTAATGGAAAAGAGTAGTGGAAGCTAGGTTAAGAAGGGAGGTGATGATTAGTGATCAGCAGTATGGTTTCATGTCAGGAAAGAGCACTACAGATGGGATGTTTGCTTTGAGAGTGTTGATGGAGAAGGTACAGAGAATGTCAGAAAGAGCTGCATTGTGTCTTTGTGGATTTAGAGAAAGCATATGACAGGGTGCCTAGAGAGGAGTTGTGGTATTGTATGAGGAAGTCGGGAGTGTCAGAGAAGTATGGAAGTGTGGTACAGGATATGTACGAGGGTAGTGTGACAGTGGTGAGGTCTGCGGTGGGTGTGGCGGATGCGTTTAAGGTGGAGTTGGGATTACATCAAAGTTCAGCTCTGAGCTCTTTCTTATTTGTAATGGTGATGGACAGGTTAACAGACGAGATCAGACAGGAGTCCCCGTGGACTATGATGTTTGCAGATGACATTGTGATCTGTAGTGAGAGTAGGGAACAGGTGGAGGAGACCCTGGAGAGGTGGAGATATGCTCTAGAGAGAAGAGGAATGAAGGTCAGCAGGACTAAGACAAAATATGTGTATGTGAATGAGAGGGAGGATAGAGGAATGGTGAGGATGCAGGGAGTAAAGGTGGCGAAGGTGGATGAGTTTAAATACTTGGGATCAGCAGTTCAGAGTAATGGTGAGTGTGGAAGAGAGGTGAAGAAGAGAGTACAGGCAGGATGGAGTGGGTGAAGAAGAGTGTCAGGAGTGATTTGTGACAGATGGGTACCAGTAAGAGTGAAAGGGAAGGTCTACAAGAGGGTCATGAGACCAGCTATGTTATATGGGCTGGAGACAGTGGCATTGACAAAAAGGCAGGAGTCAGAGCTTGACGTGGCAGAGTTGAAGATGTTAAGATTTGCACTGGGTGTGACGAGAATGGACAGGATTAGGAATAAGTATATTAGAGGGTCAGCCCAGGTTGGAAGGTTTGGAGACAAAGCCAGAGAGGCAAGATTACATTGGTTTGGACATGTGCTGAGGAGGGATGCAGATTATATTGGGAAAAAGCTGCTAAGGATGAAGCTGCCAGGTAACAGGAAGGCCTAAGATAAGGTTTATGGATGTGGTGAGAGAAGACATTCAGGTGGTAGGTGTGACAGAGCAAGATTCAGAGGACAGGAAGAAATGGAAACAGTTGATCTGCTGTGGCGACCCCTGACGGGAGCAGCTGAAAGAAGAAGAAGTTTAGTGATAATGTAGGACAAACCTAGTTTTAAAAAAAATGCATAAATCTGATTCACACCTTAAGTTGTATTGTTTGATGGCAGCACATCTGGAGGAAGATCATTTGATTTACACTGCTTTTGGTCACCAAGCCATGATTGACCAATGCAGTAAGCTCATCCCCAAGGGGCTTTTACCTTCAGGGATTCTTTGAATCTGCATCTGGAATATCACCATTTTGAAAAAGTCCTCTGAGAAACACAAAGACAAGAGTGATAGCTCTAAAGAAAAGAGCAGAGGAACGAGGAAGTGACCTCTTGACTGCTGTCCTTCATCAGTGTTATCTTCCACTCTGACTACCAAGCTTTCCTTGTATTTGGATCCTACAACTTTGAGCTTTGGACCATCTCCCTTGCCTATAGCTACTCCTACACTGATTTCTCTTCCATGTTAGGGGATTCTGGATCTGAGCTCTTCTGGGTTTGTGTCAGATCCGAAGTTGTGGTCATCTTTGACTTCAGAATATTCTCTGATCCAACCAGTTCTGATTTCATCAGATCCTGACAGATCTCAATGCCGAAGCATTAGTGCCCAGTGTGAGTGTAAGGGTTCTTCTTCAAAGATGTCAGAGGTGTTCCTTCCCCTCTGAGCTTCAAAGCTAGCTAGTTCGAGTCTGGCTTTGGTCTTGGAACAGGTCATGGTGGTGCTCTTGGTCATATTGGTGTGGCAGCTTTGGTTCCTACTGGGGTGGTCTTTGTTTACCCCTCAATGTCTACCTCGAGGCAGTTGAGAGAGCTCTCTCCAAGGCAGGAGCCTGGCCATCTCTTTCCCCTCCACCCACTCTGCAATTGATAGCCCTGGGTTCTGATTCTGCACAGTCTATCTCACTGGGCCAGCTGTTTCACACTAGACAGTCCTCATTCAGGACACCCCTCAGACTTCTAAATACTTTTCAGAACTTCCCCATCTGGAGGCTTCTTGGAAGCATAAGTGTAAGAGGAGACACATTGACCTTTTCCTGGAGTCTCTGACAGAAGACACAGATTTTTGTGAAAGGGAAGTTCCCCCAGATCACCACTTGATGATATCTCATTTGGGAGATCCTCGAGTTTCTCAGACATAAAGGAGGTTGATCTTTTGAAGCTCTTTCTGAGGAGGAATCCATTTTTCTTGAGGCTTTTCTTTCTGGCTCAACTACTCCATGGATGATTGCCCAAGCTGATGAGATGGTGGATTTAATCTCTTGCTGGGCATGGAAGAAACCGGACTTTACAGAACCGATTCCTAGATAGCCAGACAAGTATCTTGTTGCTCTTAAAGACAACTCTTACTGGAGCAAAAGCCAGTCAGTGGATGCCATGGTAGTAGCAGCAGACATTAAAAAAGAACTCACAGAAGACAGCTCATCTGTCCATCCCCCTAAAAGAGAGTCCAGGGCTTTGGACAGGTTTGGAAAGTGAGTTTACACTTCAGCTACCTTTGTGTTAAGGTCACTGAATTGTTTGCCACACATGACCAGGTTGAAAAAGGAGCTCTCCTAGTCCCTGTCTCGGTCCATGTCTATGGTAGACAAAATAACAGTGGATTCACAATGGCCACTCTTCAGTCTGTGTCAGACACCTCCTTGTAACTATCCAGTGCAACAGAAGGTGTTTTGAGGGCTGCAGGTACAGGCATTACCATAAGGGAGGTATGCCTGGATGTGTTTATGTGATTTTATGGAGGCTTTTAACACACCCTTTATTAACGCCCCATTTGATGGCTTGACTTTATTTGGCCCTAAGGTCAAAGACACACTTTTCAGGAATGAGCCAGATAAGAAAACTCTTTCTGCCATAGGCATACAGTTTTCTACCCCCAGAGGGTCTTCTCTAGAAACCAGAAAATGGGTAAAAAACCTGTGGATCTGAAGTAGTTAACTTCATTTGGTCTGCAACCTGTGGGTATTGGATCCGTCCTCGGATCCGAGCTGGCAGCTTTACCTAGCTAAAAGATCTGAGCTCCTAGCTCCTCCCCTACCCATAATCCCCTGCTACACATCCTCCATCCTCAGATCTAGTTTGCCGCGGCTTGTAGCAGCTTCTAAAGACGAGCTCTTAGGCATGGGTGCGAAATTTCCAGTTTGATAAAAACCTTTTAAAATCATTTTTTTCTAAATTTCTTTGATGTGTGTGTTTTGTTTAGCCCCCTTTATCGACTAATATATTTAGCGTATTTTTTTTGTGGTAAATTTACTTCAAATTTTGTTTCATTCCCTCCCCCTAGTGCGTGAGTGTGTGGTGTGATGGCTGAAGGGCCTAAAGCCATTTTTTCTAAATGCACTGAGTGTGGTCATAAGCTGTCCCCAGCCGATGGCCACACTCAGTGCGTTATTTGCCTGGGGGTGGCCCATTTATCCACCAGCTGCCAGGTTTGTGCGGCTTTCAACCCCCGGGCTATCAGGGATAGGAGGAACAAGCTAATCCTGGCGGGGTTGTTGCCCCTGGATTCTTCTTCCTCCTCTCCCTCTAAGGCTTCAGTCGCGGCTGTGGTTTCCATGCCTTCCAATCCCCCTCCCTTGTTGGGGACTCAAACTCCCTCTGCTTCTCAGGGTGAGGGGGGACTCTTCTAAAGAAAAAAGGAGAGATAAGGACCGGCACAAGCATAAAAGGTGGGCTAAGTCTCATCCCTCAGCCCCGCCAGCTAAGGTAGCTAGTCCCGCTAAGAGAACCTGTGGTTCTCCTCATTCTAAGCTCCGTTCTCCTTGCTTTTCCCCGGAGCCAGAAGAGGAGTACCGGTCTCCCTCAATGTCCTCGAGGCGGCCCTCCAGGCCCACCTCTACGACCTCCTCCAGATCCACCAGAAGCTTGACCGATGCTGATTTGGACCGGATGATGTGTCGTTTCCTGCAGGCTCAAATGCAGGTGGGGGTGCTCCAATCTGGGGGGGGGAGCTCGGCCCCTTTCTTTACCCCGATCGCACCTTCTCTGACCCGGTTTAGGGTTTCGGAGTCTTTGGATCTGTGCCGTTTCAGACCCGGGGAACCGTCGGCGCCGACAGTCTTGATTACTTTGACGCTGACTATGCCCTCGAGCGTGTCAGATCCTAGCTCTCGGGGCCAAGAGCCGAGCATCGGATCCGTGGGGGGAACTGTGTCTCTGGCGCCATTTAGGTCAGAGCACACTTCCCTTTCGGGTCCAACCGCTTCAGCTCCGATGCCGATCCCTGCATTGGAGCTGAGGGGGCTGCTCTTGGAGCCAGGGGAGAGCGGTTCGCCCTCGGTGTTTGATGTGGTGGAGAGGGTGCTGTCGAGGACTTCCAGATCCCCGGTCCGGGCTGCGGATCCATCCATCACCCCTGCGTATTTGGGCCAGTCCTCCGTCATCCGGTCACAGGGACAGCCTGCATCGACACTCCAGTTGGTTCCCTTAGAGGAACAAGACCCCATGGGTAAGCCCTCCTCGGATAGCCCCACCGAGGAGGTTCCTCACAAACGGAAGTGCAAAAGGAGACACCTGGACTTCCCTGAGTCCCTTACGGAGGACATAGTCTTGGAGGAAGGGGAAGGTTCCCCACGGTCATCCCCTGAGGATGTCTCCTTTGGAGACATCATGGAGATGTTACGAATCAGAGGAGGGTGGTCTGCCCAAAAACCTTCCTCAGACGAGTCTGTGTTCCTGGAGGCGTTTGATGCAGGCCTGTCTACTTCTTGGGTGTCCCCCCCGGCTGACCCCCTGGTGGACTTAATTACCACCAGGGCTTGGAAGGAGCCGGACACCGTGGAGCCAATTCCCAGAAGGCCAGACAAGATACTTAGTCCCCCTTCTGATAGGCTGACATGGTCTAAAGGTTCTCCAGTGGATGCCATGGTGGTGGCGGCTGCCACCAAGAAGGAACTAGTGCAGGAGAGTTCCTTGGTCCAGCCTCCAGATAAGGAATCTCGGACGTTGGACTGCATTGGAAAGCGGATGTTTTCTTCAGCTACCTTCTCTGTGAGGGCGCTGAACTATATGACACACGTCATCAGACTCCAACGAGACTTGATTAAGGAATACACTGGAGCCCCTCCGGAGTCCATGGTGGCTGAGGACAAACACACCTTTTCAGCTCGCATGGCCACTCTGAAATCTATTACTAACACATCTGTGCGGCTAGTCTCCCATGCCACGGAGGGAGCGGCTAGAGCCAGCAGAGCAGGCATCACTCTGTGGCGCCATGCCTGGTTCCGCCTTTGTGATTTTGCAGAACCCTTCAAGACATCCTGCACGAACGTGCCCTTTAATGGTTCTATGCTCTTTGGCAAGACCGTCTGCGACACGCTGGTCCAAAGCGAGAAAGACGGGAAGACGCTGTCTGCCATCGGGATCCGCTTCTCTAACCCCCAACGGTCCTTCTCAAGGAATCAGAGGGGACAAAAGAAGATGTAGTTCCGGAAATCACAGCAGTCCCGTCCCGCTTTGGACCCCTCATCCTTCAGAGGCAGAGGAGGACAAGGTGGACGCCAGCCCAGAGGCAGAGGGGGGCAGAGGAATCTTGGGTCTTGAGAACCTTTCTCGGAGAGGCCCACGCAGCAGCCCTCTCTGGAGGCAGTCAGGGGGGCATCTGTCGGAGCACCTCCAAACTTTGGAGTCCATTACTACAGATCAGTGGGTGCTCCGAATTATATCCAGAGGTTATTCCATTCCCTTTCTGAGTCTTCCCCCTCCTTTGAAACGCCTCCCCGATGTCCCACCCGATCAAAGGGAGGCGGCAGCTTCAGAAATTTTGAAGCTATTAGAAAAAAGAGCCATCCAGCACGTCCCCCCAGGCCAGTCTGGATTGGGAAATTACTCCAGGTTCTTTTTAGTGCCAAAAAAGATGGGGGACCTGAAGCCTATCCTAGACCTCTCATCTCTAAACCTGTTCATCCCCCAAGAGAAATTCCGGATGGTCACTCTGCAATCTATTCTCCCCTTCCTACCAGAGAATGACTGGATGGCTCTATAGACCTCAAGGATGCGTACTACCACATTCTAATGGACAGACGATCCAGGAGGTTCCTCCGCTTCCGGCTGGGGTCAGTCACTATCAGTTCAGGGCTCTTCCGTTCAGCCTCACCTCAGCCCCCAGGGTGTTCACCAAGGTCATGGCAGTGGTCGCAGCCCACCTGAGACTTCAGGGCATTCGGGTCTTGCCGTACCTGGACGACTGGCTCCTCACTGCCTCCACCAGGCTTCAGCTCTGCTCTGCCAGGGATTATATCCTGGCTCTTACTCAGTGTCTGGGTATTGCTGTAAGCCTGTGCAGGTTCTGGAGTTTATAGAGGCCAAGATAGATACACGCCACTCCAAGGCATTTCTAACAACAGACAGGTTGCACGGTTTGTCTCTTCATGTTTTGGCAATTCTCCAATCCCCAGCCCCACCTGCGGAATTAGTCCTGAGAGCTTTGGGCTCCATGGTGGCAGCCATTGGTCTGTTGCCCTTTGCGCGATTGCACATGAGAATTCTTCAGTGGACTCTTCAGGTCCAATGGTCACTTTTACTGCACCCCTTGAGCACCCCAATTCCCTTGAACAGGGTTTGCAAGGACTCCCTTCTCTGGTGGCTTCACTCTCAGGAGCTGTGAGGGGGAGACAGTTTGTCATGCCTCAGCCCCAAGCCACGTTGACCATGGATGCTTCTCGCCTTGGGTGGGGGGCACACTATGGGCAGGACCGGCCAAGGCACGTGGACTCCCTCAGAGACCGTTCTGCATATCAGTGTTCTGGAGATGAGGGCGGTGCTTCTGGCATTGCAAGCCCTACAAGACCTTCTTCCTTCGGGAACTATTGCAATTCAGACAGACAACATGGCTGAAGTCTGGTACATCAACAAACAGGGAGAAACCAGATCTTATCCTCTTTGTCTAGAGGCTATGAGAGTTTGGGAATGGGCGATCTCCACCAACTGCTTTCTGGTAGCAACGCACATTCTGGGCTAGACCAACATCCTTGCGGACAAGCTAAGTCACTTGATCCTCACTCCGTACGAGTGGTCTCTAAACCCGTTAGTAGCGAAAAAAATCTTCCTCAAATGGGGTCTACCTTGCTGCGATCTTTTTTGCTTCCACGTCAAACACAAAGTGCAGCAAATTTTTCACTCTAATACCCCCAATAGGGGAGATCCCCAGAGACGCTCTGGTTCATGCTTGGCCCCCCAGTCTCCTTTATGCTTATCCTCTGCTTTCGCTCATGACGAAGTTCCTGCAGAAAGCCCATCGGTTGGGGAGCAAGATAATCCTCATAGCCCCATTCTGGCCTCGTCAGATCTGGTTCCCTTACCTGCAGTCTCACAGTGTAGTTCCTACTTGGATCTTAGATCCCATTCCGGATCTAATTTCTCATTCTATGGGATTACAGCCTCCAAACCTGGGCGACCTCAAGCTCACGCCTTGGTTGATCCAGTTCCGCTGATAGCAAGGACACCCGGTATCTCGTCACCAGTGAAAGCTATTCTGGTAGCAGCACACAAACCTTCTACCAGAAAAAATCTACAGTAGTAAATGGAAATGTTTTTCCATCTGGGCCAAAGACAGGGGCTTAGACCCCTTTACTGTCCCTATTCCGACGATTTTTGATTTTCTGTCCCATATCTTTCATCAGGGAGCCAGTGCATCTACGGTTAAAGTACAGTTGGCAGCCATCTCTCATTTTCATGTTGGGGATGATGTAGGATCACTGGCTTCCACCAGGGTTTGCAAAACTTTTTTAAAAGGCACCTTTCTGTTAAAACCGCCAGTTAGGTCTGTGGTCCCACCATGGGATTTAACATTGGTCCTACAGGCTTTGACGGGCCCTCCTTTTGAACCAGCTGCTTCTGCTCAGTTGAAATTTTTATCTTGGAAAACAGCCTTTCTGATTGCAATAACTTCAGCCAGGAGAGTGTCTGAGCTTCAAGCCCTCTGTATGAAACCCCCTTACCTAATATTTCATAAGGACAGAGTTTCTCTCAAGACTAATCCTTCCTTCCTCCCTAAAGTAGCCTCTGAGTCAAATATTAATCAATCTATTAATCTGCCAGTTTTTTTCCCCAATTTCTAGAACAAAGGGGAATACACATTACACAAATTGGATGTACATAGACAACTGCATTTTTATTTGCACAGGACAGCAACCAACCGCAAATCTGATCAATTGTTTGTGTCCTTTGCCAAGTCTTCTCTAGGTAAATCTATTACCAAAGTTACTTTAGCCAACTGGATTTCACAATGCATCATTCAGGCCTATTTAGCTTCAAACAAACCAGTACCTGTGGGAATCCATGCTCATTCAACCAGATCCATAGCTACCTCTGCAGCGTTCTGGTCTAGAGTCCCTGTAGATGACATATGTTCAGCAGCTACTTGGTCCTCCTCTCATACATTCATTTCCCATTATAAATTGGATATGATATCCAGGAGTAGGGCTTTGGCTCCGCGGTGCTCCGGAATATTCTTCCTTGAGGGCCACCCAAGGTTTCCAGGTAGCTAACTACTTCAGATAACGAAGTTATGTACTCACCATAACGTTCCATCTGAGTAGGTAACTTCATTTGTCTGCAACCGACCCCCCCCCTCCATTCCCCCTAACCAGTTTCGTGCTTCTTAACCATGGGATAGGATTGCTCATGCTGTTAGGCAGTAGGTTACTGGCCTCTTTCGAGGGTCCTGTAGAGTCTTTATAGGCAAACTCAATCTGAGGATGGGGGATGTGTAGCAGGGGATAATGGGTAGGGGAGGAGCTAGGAGCTGGGATCTTTTAGCTAGGTAAAGCTGCTGGCTCGGATCCGAGGACGGATCCGATACCCACAGGTTGCAGACAAATGAAGTTACCTACTCAGATGGAACGTTATGGTGAGTACATAACTTCTTTTTTTCGATGTCCCAAGGGTTTTCCCAGGATTCTTCTGGAGTTAGATCCCCAGAGTCAGAGGGGTATTCTAAAGGTAAACATTGCCCTTCTGCCAGAGGAGGCCTGCAGAATCAAGGCTTCAAGGGTCCGTTCTTTGAGAGGCCTTATCAACACTCCTGAATGTTTGCCTGACTGTTGCATTCTGGAGGCAGTTGGGACCGCTTGCCTCTGCATTCAGAAGCCTGGACATCTATCATCAAAGATGTTGGGTGCGAACAATTATTACTAGAGGCTATTACATTCCCTTTTGTCTATCCACCCTCACTGCAAAACAAACTTTCCAGCATTCCACTCTCTCAAAGAAAAGCAGCAGCATTAGAGAGAAAAAAAATCTGCTAGGTAAGAGAATCATTCAAGGTCCCCACAGTGTAGCATATGTTCAAAAGTTATTTGAGATTCTTTTTGGTGCCAGAAAGGAATGGGAGCCTTAGGTCACTTTTGGACCTTAGCTATTTGACTCAGTACATCAAGCATGCAAAGTTATGAATGGTGACAGTTCAGTCCATCCTCCCTTGTCTGGGGAAGGATTACTGTATGTGCTCAATAGACCTTCAGGATGCATAGAAGCACATCAAAATGAACAGAGGTTTCTTCACTTCCAGCTGTGTGTCAGTAATTTTTAGTTCATATACCTGCTGTTTGGCCTCACTTCAGCCTCCCGGATGTTCACCAAATGCATGGCAGTGGTTGCAGCTCATTTCCATCTGCAAGTATTCTGGATTTTCTAAAGTCTAGACAATTGGTTCCTTACTGCTCCTACCAGATCTCTCCTAGTCAGGCCAGAAGCTATTTGCTTCAGCTATGCTTCCACCTAGGAATGACAGTAAACCAGGACAAATTACATTTCCCCACAGTACAAGCTCTGGAGTTAGTAAAAGCAAACTTGGATGCAACCATTCAAAATTGCAACATTACCAAACAACAGGTTATCCATTCTACAAAATCAGGCTCCACAACTCCTTTTTCATCAGATACTGCCTGCTGGATTAGTTCTTCAACTTCTAGGATCACTGGCAACCACTTTTACTTTTGTCCCCTTGGCAAAGTATTATATGAGAGTATTACAGTGGATACTAGTGGTTCAATGGTCCATCAGATCCCAGCCCATGCTCTTTCCAGTCTGATTAGCAAAAATCTGCAGAAATCATATAACTTGGTAGATTCAGTCTCCAGAGGTGTTCTGGGGTGTCTGTTTGTCCCCCCCCCCCAGAACCACAGTGATCATGAATGTTTCTCAACTAGTGTGGGGAGGGGGCATTACATGGGGAAAATGGTCCAAAGCACATGGTCCCCTTCAGAGGTCAATCTTCACATTAATGTTTTAGAGACGAAGGCAGTCCTCCTAACACTGCAGGCTTGTCAAGATGCCCTTCTTCTAGGAGTGATTTCTATCCAGACCTACAAAATGTCAGTAGTCTAGTATATAAGCAAACAAGGGGGAACACACTTTTGTCCATTGTGTTGAGAAGAGTTGAGAGTGTGGGTGATATCTTACAACTGCTTTCTGAAAGCAATGCACATACCAGTGAAGACCAGCATTCTAGCAGACAGGATGAGCAGCTCTGTTCTGCTACCTCATGAATGGTCTCTCACTCCCAACAGTGGAGATACAAACCTTTGGCTGATGGGGCCAACAGTGCTGTGATCTTTTTGCTTCTCCTGCCAATTCCAAATGCAGCAGCTTCTTTGCTCTGATCCCGAAAGAGGAGGAGTCCCCAGGAGATGCTCTGATTCATAACTGGCCTGCGGGGTCTACTATACACATTCCTTCCAACTCCCCTAATTTTTAAATTTCTTCAGAAAGCATACCTCTTCACTGTCCGGATTTTTGTAGAATGTCTGTATTTTTTGTCTCAGACTTTTGGTCTCTTCCTCAGAATATGTGATTTTCTAGCAGATCATTGAGGATGGTAATCATTAAATTAATGACATACATTTGAGTTTCTTATCCTTCAGGAAATGCATGCTAACACATATATTGTTACTCTAGCAACCTTCTAAGTTTATAAATGCAACATTTAAAATATGTCCCTAATTTTGGGCCTTTGTCCCCAGTTATTTTATGCTTTTTCAAGATTTCATGTACTAAGAAGTTGAGAGGTATGGATAACAGTCATCTTCATTTCCCCTTTCTGGCCTCAACAGATGTGGTTTCCCTTTCTTTGGCATCATTTGGTACTTGGGTGTTGGTTCTTAATCAAGATCTCTTGTCTCATCCATCTGAAGTGCCTCATCCAGACATTCAAGCTCTAAAACTAACTGCATGTTTTTTTCCACTTCCAGTGATGGTCAATCAGTCCAGGCTTTCCTCCCATGTGGTCCATATTCTTACTTCTTTCTCAGAAGCTGCTGTATCTACCAGGAAAGTTTACAAATGTAAATGGAAAGGATTTTCCATTTATGCTTCTCAGAGAGAGAAATGTATATCACTTTTCAGTCTATATATCAGCAGTGTTGGATTTCCTTGCTTCCAGTTTTCATAATGGATCTAGTTATTCAACTGTTAGCATTCGGACTTCCATGTTGGAGAAAATCACACTTCCTTAGCCTTACTCAAGTTGTTTAAAGCTTTCCAGAGAGGTGACTTTCTTCTTAGAACCCCACTCAAGGATCCCATTCCCCCTTGAGACATGACTGTCTTGCTCCAAGCCTTGACCCTTTCCCTCCCAGGTGGGAAAACATATTGTATGCTTTCGGTAAATATTAACTTTTAGCCCAAAGAAAAAGTGCAATACCTACTTTTAACTAAATTGTCAAATATTTTAATAAAAGAATGAATGCTGCTGGGGAGGTTCATACTTCTTATTCACTTTCACCAGTTTAAAATGTTAATTTTCACTGAATTGCTTGCCCATTGTACATTTAATTGTTATATTTCTCTCAGAACTCTCAAGATTTTTGAGGTTGCACCTGCTGACAGTTCTTCTCCAAATGAAAGCAGTCAGCAATAAAGTGTAAAAAAAAAAAAAAAAAAAAAAAGCTGAGAGATTTGCAGCTGCATGAACAAATCTTTGTAAATTTCATTCAGACCACATTGTACAGATTTCACCTTGCCAGCTGTTTTACTATTTTATTTGCAATAGTAAGGCTGTATCAGATGGACCTTTCAGGAAAAATGTAACAAAGGAGGGTTGATTTCTGAAGAAATATATAAAACTATTTGGTACAGAAAATGTAAATTCAGTAGTAAGAACACAGACAGAATTTATTTCTTGTCTCCCACTAAGAGCATTTGCTAATATTTAAGAACAAGCTAATATCTTTGCAGATGCAAGAAACTTAACATTTCCATGCCTTTCATAATTTTGTCAAGCCTGTTTGCTGATAACAAATCTTTTTTTAAACACCTGTATTAAATTATCACTTAAGACATAGGTGCACATGCATTAATAGAAAACAGAAACATATTAAATTTTTTCCATTTACATACATTACATATAAGTTCTTTCTTTATTGTTTGTGTCTTTCGGCTTTTCCCGGTTAGGGGTCGCCACAGCGGAACTCCGGTCCGCTAATGATTGACAGTAGAGTTTTACATACTGGCTTGCCGGGCCTAACGCACAACCTTCAATGAAGGAACGCCCATTCACGCATGTCGCTACACAGAAGACGCTCTAATAACGACTATATTTCAGTCCATCGTTACACAAATTACTCATTTCCTGCCTTCCTTTAAATCTCCTCCTCCTAAACATTATTCTGCATATAATTTTCATGGAAATTCCATTTATCTCTATATAATATGCTCTTTCCTTTTTCTAAAAATCCCTCTTCTAGTTTTTTTTTAATCTCATTTACAGTATTCACTTCTTCAAATGCAGTTGGTTTAGATTTTGATTTCCATTATCTGGTAATTGCTTTTTCTTTTTTTTTTGCCAGCTAAAAGAATTAAACCTAATAACCTTACCATGTCTAGGCAGTTCAGATCCTGTGTACCAGCACAAAATAATAATTTCCTTAGTTACAGCAGTTTGCTCACCCAATATTTCTGACAGAGTACGCTGTAGGGAATTTTTGAAATCTGCCAACTACTTACACTCCCAAAACACATACTCTCAGTTACCTCTTTCTTTCACATTACACTACCAACATTTATTATCTACCATAGGAAAAAAAAAAATCTTCTTGGGATATAAAAATACGTATGTAAACACTTTGAAGCAAAAATCCTAAACCTTTTGGACAGTCTTACATACTCGGAAATCATACATGTGTCTTCATTATTCCCTTGTAATTTGCTTTCCCAGTCTCTCTTCTCAATCTTTTCTGACCTCCTCTGATTAATTCTTATAGCTTCATGCAATATTTTATTCACCCTAGTAACTATCCTTTTATCAACAGCTTCTGTTCTCGATTTGACTAAAAAGTCTACCAGAACACGTCTTTTACTTAAGACTCACCTATCCCTTTGTTTTTGCTTATACTATGATATCAGTCCCTGATAGAGAAGGCAGTCTCTAACCTGCAATCCAAACTTCTTTTTGTCTTTATCCCACTTTGCTACCGTTCCTTCTCTAATTATTTGCTTCCAGTGCACAAGTTCCTTTGCCAGTGTTCTCTGCTTAATTCCAGCGCATTCTTGTCTCTTTCCTGTAACTCTACCTTTTTGGCAAAATCTGTCTCCTATCTCATGTTGGCTTAGTTCTTAGACTACTTTCTGTAACTTTATGAATACAATATTCTGTATGGTTGTTGTCATTGTTCTCCCTAAAGATCTGCATCTAAAATCCTACTCATTTCTTATTTCTTGAACTCCTCCAACTTTATCATCATCCTTTCCACTTTGAATTATAACCTACTGCTTGTGGTTATGTACATGAGCCTAAACTGTGTGGCTGTAGAATATTACTTCAGATCAGGTAGTCCTAAGTCATCTTGTTTTATTGGGAGGATCAGCTTACCCAGCTTAATACTTGCCTTTTTCCCCTCCCAGATAAATTCCCTTGACTCCTTATTTACTATTGTTCACAAATTCTACTCTGGTTGATAAAATATGCTAGAGTTTTATATAAAACTAAAGGGACTGAAACCTTTTCACTGCTTTTATTTTAATGTGCATAAAGAAGAACTTCCAGTTTCAAAGTTTTTCTATTATTGTTTGATTAGTCTCATCCCACATATCCTTAACCATACTAAAAGCCTTTCCATCCATACTCTTAAGTACATCATCTTTTCATATCCCCATAAATATGGGCATTGCTGTATTAATTTGTGTGTGGATACATAAAGTATGGTGATACCCTTTGTTTTATTTTCATTCATTTTATATCCCAAAATGACTTGAAACTGTCCCAAAATGTTCCACAACACTTTTTTGGATTTATCAAGTACAAAATCATATCATCTGTAGATCAAGCCAACTTTTCTTGATTGCAATACCAACTAAATCCAATTTTTTCTGAGTCCCTTATTTTCTTTGCCAGTGGCTCTAAATATAAAGCAGATTTAAGGCAAAGAGGAAATCCCTGCCTGGGTCCTGTGTTCAGACTGAATATATTGATGGGGACCCCCTCCACCTTAAATTTTGCCTCTGATCCTTCATATATCCTTCTAATTAACCATCTGATGTTGTAAATCTTTATTCATTCCTTACTGATAGGACTTCAGTTCTGTCCTCAGAACCAACATGGCCGTTTCCAAGCTCGTGCCAGCCAAAAACTCTCAGCTAAGACCTACCCATAATACCCCTATCATAGTCTCTCCAGATCCCATTTGCCGCATTCCTTGTCAGACGTGCCTAGCTTCTCTCTCTCTCTCTCTCTCTCTCTCTCAAAGCTAAGTGGAAATTTCTGATTTTTTTGGTGTAGTTTCTCTTAAAACGTTGTCATTTTTTAGTCAGTTTATCCTTTTCTTCCTATCGCCTATAACCTGCTTCTATTTCCTACCCTTTACCTTTGGTAGTTACATTTCTACCATCATTGGTACTGTCCCTCTCCTGCCTTTGGTAGGCCTTCCTTTACCACATGGTATTTTTTAAATACCATCATTGGTATTCTCTCCTTTCTTTCCCTTATTGTTGTTGTTTCCTTTAGGATAGCCCTTTGTTGCCTGTACTATGTCAGACAAAGCTAAGTTGGGGTTTAAACAGTGTGACAAATGAGGGCATAAGATGCTCAACTCGGACGGCCACTCACAGTGCGTTTACTGTTTGGGCATGGACCATATAAATGCTACTTGTGATATTTGTTCTAGTTTTAGCAATCACACTCTAGCAGAGTGCAAAAACAAGCTAATTCTGAAAGGTTTAATCAAAACGCCTTTTTCAGAGGCTCTCTCTGGGTCAGAGGTCTCACCACCTCCTAAGACCAAGAAACGTAAGGAAAAATGGAGTCACTCAGTTCCTGCATCTCCGTCAGTTGCAGAACCGAGTCAGCTCCATGCTTCTCCGGGGCCCTCGGTGCCGACCTCTTTGGCACCAGGCCCTGTGTCTTCTCCCTTGGTGCCGTCTCTAATGTTGACTTTTATTTCAGTTCCAGCTTTGGCACCATTGGCTTCTGTGATGTCCTTGGTTCCTACACTGGCTTTCATGACCATATACCTGCTTCTGCACCATCCCCGGCCATGGTGCTGATAGCTTATTTGGCTCCACAGACTATGACCTTGGTTCCAAGTCGAACATCTCCCAAGAACCAGATACTCTCCAACATACGACCCCTTTTCAGGGCATCAGTTTAGCCCCTTTCTTGAAAGACCTGATTCTCCTTCAGCAGCTTCCTATAGATCCACCAGGAGCCTTTCTGAACAAGATGTAGTGTTGGTTGTGGACCAGCTTCTGGCAGCTAGGGATTGCCCACCCCAGCTAGACTTTCTGTCCCCTTTGACTTGGAAACCTTCACAACATATTCACCTGTTTATCCACCTCCGGCCTCTATCCAGGCCCCAGAGATCTCAGTACTGATGACCACCCTGGTGCATACCGTCTCGGCCCCAACTGCGGAGTTTTCCCTGTCGGCACTGGCCTCCCTTGCTGCATTGGCTCCATTGGAGCCGGTGCACTCTCAGAGCAGTGCTTGGACTGTCGGCACCTTGGTACCTAGCCCAGGGTGTATTTCTCACTAGCACCATCTATGTCCATGGCTCCAACAGCTTCCAGCCCTCTCAGAGCTCCTCACATGGAGGTGGGCTCCTCAAGGTGGGGTGTGACCCCAGTTCCGAGGTTGTCCTCGGTTCCGGGCTCCCATCCCTTCTCGGGCAAGCCTACTCTCCCAGAAGAAATGGTGCAAGAGGAAGCACCTTGATTCCTCTGAGGAATCTGTCACTGAGGACACCAATTGTGATGATGGAGAAGGATCTCCATGGTCTCCCCCAGATGATGTCTCATTTGGAGACATTTTCAAAATTCTCAAGCAGTGGGGAGACTGGAAGTTCTCTAACCCTTCTTCTGGGGAGTCAGTGTTCTTGCAGGCCTTCCGTGCCCGTCCATCTACTTCCTGGGTGACCCCCCCCCCTATGGATGAGCTTATTAAGCTGATTGTGCAGCATGCCTGGAAGGCCCCTGACAACATAGAACCTGTCCCGTGGAGGACGGAAAAATTTTTATCAACCCCTGAAGACCAGCCTAACTGGTCCAAGCAGCTGACGATTGATTCCATTGTTGTGACGGCAGCCACCAAATGGGAACTGGCTGAAGATAGTTCCACTGTCCATTCTCCAAACAGGAAGTCTTGGGCCATGGATAGACTAGGGAAGCGGACCTATGCTTTAGCGGCCTTTGCCATTTAGTCTCTGAACTACCTGGCACACTTCACTTGCCTCCAAAGAGACCTAATCTCTGAAATGTCTTCCTCTTTGGCGGGGGTGCTGCCTGATGAGGTGTGTGACACTGTCGCCTCGCAGCTAGCTACCCTTGAATCTATCTGGAACTCCTCGATGCATTTGATATCTCACATCACCGAGGGGGCAGCTCGAGCTGCCACATCAGGCATTGTCATGAGACATCATGCTTGGATGCATTTGTGTGATTTTGTAGACCCCTTTAAATCTTCCTTCGTCAACACGCCTGTCGAAGAATCTGCACTTTTTGGTCCTAAAGTATGAGACACACTAGCACGAAGTGAGAAAGATGGAAAGACCTTGTCTGCTGTGGGCTTTACGTTTTTCCACCCCCCCCCCCCAGAGGTCCTACTCCAGGAACCAGAGGGGAGGAAAATTGTGGATCAAGAAATCCCAAGGATCCTTCCATGATACTCATGGTGAGCAACCCCCCCCTGGGGCAGAGGGGGCAACTCATCTCAAAGACACCCCTTTTGGGGTAGAGGGGATCTGTGTAACCAGGGCACTGGAGATTCCTTCTCCGGTTGACCCTACCAGCGCTCCTGAGCAATGGCCCAATTGCTTTCCTCTGGAAGCAGTCGGGGGTCATTTTTCTCAGCACCTACCAGCCTGGCAACTTATTACTACAGATGTTTGGGTGCAGAGAATAATATCCAGAGGCTACCAGATACCTTTTGATTTAACTCCCAGACCCGTAAATTGAATCCCCGATGTACCACCCAATCAGAGGTAGGTAGCAGCCTTAGAAATAGAAATGCTGCTAAGAAAAAAGTCATCCAATCAGTCCCACCAGACCAGAGGGGATACGGGTTTTACTCGAGGTTCTTTTTAGTGCCAAAAAAGACAAGGGACTGGAGACCAATCCTGGATCTCAGCCTAGTGAACAAATTTATCAAACCTCAAACATTCTGGATGGTCACAGTACAGTCCATTCTCCCCTTTCTAGGGAGGGATAACTGGATGTGCTGTATAGACCTCCAGGAAGCGTATTACCACATAAACATGGATCACCACTACCGGAGATTTCTCCACTTCTGGCTGGGAGCCAGTCACTACCAGTTCAGGGCACTGCCATTCGGTCACAAACCCCCCCCCCCCAAGTGTTCACCAAATGTATGGCAGTTGTAGTAGCTCAGCTTCAACTACAAAGATTCCAGGTGTTTCCGTATCTAGACGATTGGCTCCTTACCGCCTCAAGCAGGAATCTTCTAATCCGCAGCCTCTCTTACACTCAAGGTCTTGCTCTCTGCTTGGGGATTACAATCAACAAGGACAAATCTCAAATGTCCCCAACAAAAACACTGGAATTTATTGGGGCAGTTTTCGACACAACATCCTGTCAAGCTTCCCTCCCTCCTCACAGACTTTCGAAAATAAGACACCAAATCCAAGCCCTTCTTCCAGAGACTTTTGTACCAGCATGCCTTGTACTGCAACTCTTAGGCTCCATGGCAGCTGCCATTACTCTAGTATCACTTGCGAGGTTGCACATGAGAATACTACAGCGACTCCTTTCTTCACAATGGTCGATCTTAAGTCACCCACTCGACCACATGATATGTCTTACAAACCTCTGCAAGGAAGAAATGCTATGGTGGATGAAGCCAGAATTAAATCTTTGGTGTCAGCCATTCTTTCTCCCCAGCCCACAGCCACGGTAACCATTGAAGCTTCCCTGTTAGGGAGGGGGGGGCATTTCCAGGGAAAGATGGTCCAAAGCACCTGGTCCCCCATGAAGGCCAATTTGAGCATAAATGTCTTGGAACTTAGGGCAGTTCTCTTAGCATTGCAAGCATTCCATACATCCCTCCCTTCTGGGACCATTGCAATTCATTCGGACAACATGTCAGTCATCTGATATATCAACAAGCAAGGCGGAACCAGGTTGTACCCCCCCCCCCTTCTGGGACAATTGCAATTCACTCGGACAACATGTCAGTCGTCTGGTATATCAACAAGCAAGGCAGAACCAGGTCTTACCTCCCATGTCAGGAAGCCATCAGGATTTGGCACTAGGCGATAGCTTCCAATCGCTTTCTTATAGCAATGCACATTCCCGGGAGTTCCAACCTTATTGCGGACAATCTGAGCAGGAACATCCTGATGTCTCATGAGTGGTCCCTCAATCCTGTAATAGCGGATTGGATATTCCACCGCTGGGGCAAACCTTGCTGTGATCTGTTCGCTTCCCCCTTAAACAACAAATGCAGAAGCTTCTTTGCCCTGATCCCCCCCAGGGAGAACCACCAAGGGATACTCTAATGCACGATTGGCCCCTGGGTCTACTGTATGCCCTTCCCCCATTTCCCCTCATCCCAAAATTCCTCCAGAAAGCTTAAAGGTTGAGAAGCAAAGTGATCCTCATTGCCCCTTATTGGCCCCATCAAGTCTGGTTCCCTTTCCTATGGCCTCATCTGATTCACAGTTCATGGATTCTTGATCATTCTCAAGGTCTGCTATCTCATCCTCAGGGACTGCTTCACCCCAATCTTCACAGCCACAGGCTCACAGCTTGGTTCCTCCACTTCCAATGATTGCCAAGCTGCCTGATATCTCATCTCCCGTTCGTGAAATTCTTCTGGCTTCACACAAACCTTCCACCAGGAAAATGTATTCTAGTAAATGGACTAGGTTCTCTACTTGGGCCAACAACATAGACCCTTTCTCTATGCCAATTCAAAAGATCCTGCAATACCTGATGATTCTTCTACATATAGGAGCCTCAGCATCGACAATCACTGTACATTTAGCGGTTATCTCAAATTTTCATAATGGACTTGATAATTCTTCTGTTATGTTACACCGCCTGTGCAAAACCTTTTTGAAAGGAGTATTACACATTAAACCTTCTGTCAAGCCCCCCATAAAACCCTGGGACTTGACCTGAGTACTTCAGTCATTAACAGGCCCTCCTTTCGAGCCTTTTGATTCTTGTGATATAAAATTTCTATCATGGAAGACTTTACTTCTAGTAGCACTTACCTCCACGAGAAGAGTACCTGCGTTGCAGGCCTCGAGTGTCAAGAGACCTTACTTGAACTTCCATAGGGATAGGGTATCCCTTCGTACTGATGCTTCTTTCTTGTTCAAGGTCATTTCTGGATTTTCCATTAACCAATTTATTGATCTGCCGGTTTTCTTCCATCAGCATTCAAACAGAGGGGAGTATCTGTTGCACACCCTTGATGTTCATAGGCAGCTTCGTTGTTATCTGGACAGGGCTAAATCTTTCAGGAAAATGGATCAATTGTTTGTGGCCTTTGCAGGACCCAGACTGGGTAAACCTGTCTCCAAAGTAACTCTATCCTTCTGACTTAGAAACATCATTACCTATATCTGCCATCAGAATAAGCTATCCTTACCTTCCAGAATGAAGGCACATTCTACTAGATCGATGGCTACTTTTGTGGCTTTTCATTACAGAGCCTGTATGGATGATATCTGTACAGCAGCCACTTGGACAAGACCTCATACCTTTATCGCTCATTACAAATTGGATTTGGCCTCCAGGAGAACGAGCATCTTTTGGTTCTGTGGTGCTCAGGAATATCCTTTCTTGGGGCCACCCAGGACTCAAGTAGCTGGGGACTTGGTCCTATAAGTAAGGAATGAATAAAGATTTACAACATCAGATAAAGAAGTTATGTCTTACCATAATGTTCCATCTGTGTTGTAGATCTTTATTCATTCATTACTTCCCACCCTCCTTCCCCCTACCTGGACTCCTGGTGGAGTTTAGGAATTCCTGGTTAGGGTATTTGCTCAGACAGAGCCTCCTACTGTTTTCTCTTACTATCTCTATAATATATGGGTGGGCAAACTCGATCTGGAGAGACTATGAGTGGGGCATTATGGGTAGGCCTTAGCTGAGAGTTTTTGGCTGGCGCGATCTTGGAAACGGCCGTGTCGGTTCCGAGAACCGAAGTCCTATCAGTAATGAATGAATAAAGATCTACAACACAGATGGAATGTATGGTAAGACATAACTTCTTTTTATTATTGTATCCAAGAATGCAAGTGCTTCTATTGGCCTAATCATAAAATCCTCTTTCAGATTCCTTTTTTGCATCAAGACCCACCAATACCAGTGATATTTTCTTATATTCTTCTTCCAGCTTGGATCATCATGTTTTATTGATATTGTCAAATTGTTTGCCTTCCCTCCACAAAACCATATTGATCCATATCTGTAAGTTTTGGCAACACCTTTGCCAAATGTTTAGCTTAAGAGCAGCTTCTGTTCCAGATTAGCTAAAAACTCTACCAGTTAATACACACAAAACTTTAAAATTATAATTTAAAATTTAGATTGATTTATATGAATCTGGGTCTGATGGTTATTTACTGTTTTTGCGTAGTATACCACAGCTTTCATCCAAGATGCTGATGCTTTCTCTCCTTTTAAAATACTTTTAAACAAAATCTTCAAAATCTTTCTCACATTCTTCCCTCATAACTTCCAAATTTCCACAGGAATAACATGTATTCCTGGAGACTTCTCTGCAGATTGATTATGCATCACAAGCCTTTATCTCATCTCCTCATGTGTTGAGGCTCATCTTCCTCTAATCTTGGTAAAGTCCTCTATGAATATTTTCATTTGTGTTCTTTCTTGGTTTACAGTTTTCTCTGCTTTATACAAATTTTCCTAAAATTTATGAAATTTTTCTAGTACCTCTTTACAAGCTGTGGTTATTTTTCTTGTCATAGGTTCCCTACGTTTGGTGACAACTCTTTCTACTTTCTGTTGCCTAAATCAGTGTGCTAAAAGATTTTGTTTTCCAAGTTTATCATACAAATAGTTGCTAAACAGCCATCTTTCTACACTCATGCATATTATCCACATATTCTCTTATTTTATACTTTGCGGTTTGCATTGCTCCTCCTCTTGTTCTGAGAGATTCACGTTACACTGCAACACTTTATCCTTTGTCAGCCCCTCTAAATAATTCCTATTGCATCTTAACCATATATCTTCCTCTTTTTTTCTACCTATTTTAAGCTCCATTTCCATTTTATTGCAGTCACATACTAGAAGATAGCAATTTCTATCTTCACTTGTAACTCTTGAATAATTGCTGCTGTTCATTAAATTCTTCTCTTTTAACAGGTAGGTGGGAATGTACCAGTGTGTCATTTTTCTTTCATTACCCTGCACTTTTGTTGGTGCATGATCTGAATTAGTTATTGCATGTTTGTTGAAGCTTTCAATTGAATGCACATGTTCCTGTGAAATATAATTCCTATACAGTTTAGCCCAGTTATAATACCTTGGGGATAATATGTAAATTCTTTCCAAGTGCCTACTACTGAATGCATGTGTTCCATACCAAATATTTTCATAATTGCTTGTCAGAAGTGTACCCTCTTTTTTTTTATTTTCCCTTCTAGGGCTCCCTGATACAGCCACACTATTGCAAATCAAGTTCTAGTCTTCACCTGTAAGCAATATTCCCTTCTGAAAGTTGATTATTTCTCCCAAAATGTTCCTAAGTTCCAATATAGCAATTTTTTATTGAAAATAAATACATGCCAGCATAACCCTCCTTCCTTTCCAGTAGTCCCCTACTAGTAAAAATCTACCATTATTGCATTTTTCCTCTTTTATCCATATTGGCTCCCCTCAAGCAATCAGTATTATTCCTCCTCTTTTCCTTTGCCCCTTATATTCTGCTGAATATCCATCCTGAAATCCTTTCTTTCTCAAATTCACATGCTCATTTCTTTCCAAATGTGTCTCCAGTAGCATTGCTATTTGCAGTCTACAGTTCTTAATATAATTCAGTACTGTTTCCTTTTTATCTATACCCGTAAGGTCATTAACATTTCAAGGTATTACAGATAGAATAGCCATTATGATAAAAGCGGTTGTACCACTTATTAAACATGAACGTTTTCTGAATGTGTATTTTCAACTTTTGTCTTACATGCACGTACTGCTGGCAGGCTCGTCTTTTATACACTTGATTTTTCTCATCTTCATTTGAATCTTTATCAGATTTTTCAAGACTTTGCTTTAATGAAAACCCTCAAACAAAATGCTAAATGCATTTTCAGAACACACCCATCTCCTATTAACTTGGAATAAAAGTACAAAACCCTCTAGGTATGAACAATTGGCAGAAAAATATTGATTTTTAGCCCTAAGATAATGTACACTGGCTACCTTTAAATACAAATAAATTGTGATTGTGTACTGTTCTGTTAAATGCAAAAATATTAACACTGCTAGGGAGACTGCTGTCTCTTTTTCACTTCCCATAATTTCAAATTTTATTTTTTACTGAACTGCTTGCCATTCTACTTTTAAATTTTGCATTTCCTTCATCAAAGAATGCTCATAACTAGTTACTTGTACCTGCAGACTGCTCATATCTCTTTAAAGGTAGTCAGCAATGAGAAGAAACAGCTAACAATGTTTTTGCATCTTTTAAGTTTTGCTCCAGACAGAATGTACAGAATTCCTCTGGCCAAGTGCCTTCACCTGCAGATTTCTTGTCTCCCATGTAAAATATTTGCTATTGGGAAATAAAAAGCATTCTTCATGACTTTCGTCATTTTGGCTTATTTTTCAAATTTGTTTACAAAAAAATAACTCGTTTATAGCTTAAGCCAAGACATTAATCTAGATATGGCTCTTGTGAAAGCAATAGAAATCATCATTTCAGTTCTACATGTAATATAATCAGTACACCCTTACACACCCTACCCCACCCAAACAGCCTAAGATCACAGCATGTCAACTTAAACTTGCTTCTGACCAACCTTTTTTTTTCTTGTTATACTGTGAAGTATATATTTCTTACAAGTAAAAAAGGTGCTTTTTACTTTGATATTCTTAATGTATATAACAATCAAAAGGCTCACCTGCACATTTAAATTTCCTCTGACTGCATACTATACAAAACTGCTTTACAGTACAACTTGCAGTTTATATTATGAAATGTTTTATACAAATACTAATAAGAGCAAAACTGTTTTACTTCCATTTGCTTCTTATTTCCCTTTAGTGTCCTTCTGAACATTAAAGCATACATCCCAAATTATGTCATTACAGTCCACCCACAAGTTTAACAAAGACAACAAAAGACTAGTCTTTTCAAAGTCACTTTTTCTTGCAAAGCTATATTTCACAAGTTACCAAAATGACCAGTTAGCACATTGTGAAGATATCAGTAATATTAAAGCAACAGCCATTAGTAGAGAGTTTGACTTAGTGGATGTTTAATGGGGAACTTTAGGTTTGAGTCTTAGCACCAGATCCTCCTTCCAATTCTTAATTAGCATCTAATAATGTGGTTCTACATTATTCACTGGATGCTTTAGATATTCATAACATCATTTCTAAAAACTGGTTTATACTTTACTGTGATGAGAACTTAAAATCTCTTTTTGGTGATGCACCAGCATTTATTTACAAGAACCATCCAAATTTGAAAAACATTCTTGAAAGACCTTGGTTTGTACAATGGCTCATTAATGACCCATAAGTGTGGCCACTGTTGTCATTGCTCTTATGTTGAGACTAATTTCAACACTGTAATTTTTAAGAAAGTTTCAAGTTGGATAGTTAAGGAAGGTACAACTGTATGATGGACAAGGTTGTGTACATGGTTAGGTGTTCTACTTGCCAAACATTCTATATTGGAAAAACTAACAATAAATTTAATAAGAGAATTTATCAGCATGTACAAAGCATTTCGAAGAATGATGACTGGAGTGCATTGGCTAAACATGCCTCTCACTGTCACAACTTCTCTATGTTTAAGTTTTGTATTTTGTAGAAAATTGATGTGGCAGTTTTCTCGGGGGACTGGAAAAATCAGTTACTACATCATGAAATGTTTTGGTAATTGCATATGGATGCTATGAATTTCCCAGGACTAACTGATGCTATTTCAAATACCAGTGAGTTGAAACTTAGAGTATTAAAACTTTAAATAATTGTATGCTACATGTTTACTAAGTTGTTGACACTAATAATTGTATGCTATATGTTCTCTACGTTGTCGGCATCAACTTCCTGGGTTTTGTTTGCATTTGTTTGTTCATCCTGTGAGATGTTCTACCATTGGATAAAAGTAGTAATACTGTATTCTGATTGGCAGGAACTTATGATTGGTTCTCTGTTATACTTTATTAACATTTTGCAGCTGATTGGTGTTTATGCTATATGTTCCCATTAGTTTGTTCACTCTGTGAGAAATTTACGGTTGGATGAAAGTAGCAATTCTGTATTCTGACTGGCAGGAACTTGTAATAGTTTCTCTGTTCATATTTTACTAGCATTTTCCATTTGATTGGGGTTTATTTTGCCAAACTGTTCATCCTATTATAAGGGTATGTGTCAAGTTATCTTTTTTTTTTTATAGGTCACTTCCTCAATTTTCTTCATGGTTCTGATGATGTTATTGATGAAAGTGATTAACCCTGTGTGTTTTTAATGTGGACTTTTATTAAACATCTGTTTTTTGAGTGCTAACTGGCCGTTTTGTTATTTTGGTATTTTTTTATGTTCCAGTGTCAGTTTGGAACTTATTGTTTTTATTATATTTCACAAATGTGATTGATGCTTTATAGACTCCCATTTATTCAGTAATTTCAGTTTTGCTGCTCTTCTTCCTGATCATCTTCATCTTCCAACATCAGATTCTGGTTCAAATCCAAGGTAGTCCTGATTCTTGTAGTCAACTTCTGTGTTTGTTTGTTTATTTCCTGTGTCTCAACCATTTACATTTGTAAAATTAGAACATGCCTCTCTGACAAAGTCTCTCAATGAGCTTTACTGTCAGAAGAATGAGAAGCTGAATCCTTTTTGCTTGTTAGCTCACTTTTTGTTGGATAAACTTATTTTACTTCCTCCTTATCCTGTTCTGTGTCAAAAATGTCTTTGATTCTCCTGAAAAAAAAAATAGTTTGAAGACAGCTGGATGCAGCAGCTTGAATCTCACACCTGCCTCTAGACATTCCTTGGTTGCTGGGATAAATGTGCTTCTTTTCTGCCTGTTGTACAATGAATAATCATTTCCACAAACGCTGCTGTCTCTATTTTTAATACTTTTTCATTTTACCAACATTTTGTCGGGATCCACATATTCTGCTGGTATTAATACATTTTTTATTTATATAGATCTTAGATGCTTTCTCATGGCTAGGTTTGGTGCATACACCTGATGCACTCTTTCTATTAAAAACTCCTCCTGTGTAACACCAGTCCAGTTGCTTATTTGTGCTTTCATAAATTATATATTGTCATTTCCTTCTAGTTTCTCAGGTACAGCAGAAAATCTCATTTTTTTCTGCATGCTTTGTCTTCTAACTGTACTAGTGTTTGAAAAAGCTCTTTTTGAGAAGCCTCTTGGTCATCCAGTCTTCTTTTCACTTACTCTGATTTTTGCAGTTTTATCATTTCATTTGAATAACTGGTTAAAGCTTCTATTTTTTCCAGTCTTTTCCATCTGAGTTTATCTTAGAGTTGGCATATATAATTAGTGTTACATTTATTTTAAGCACCTCTGAGTGCATTTGATTTAGTTTTTCCTCTGAATTACTGGAAGGCATCCCAGCCAGAGTTTTCTCTTCTCTTCTCCTTTTCTGTTTGATTTTGTCTCACATTCTTCAAAGTTTTTCTATGATTGCATCTGGGCAGTATACTTTCTAGCAAGTGACTGAATTTTACCTAAACTAACAGCTTAACTGGCCCTTTTGTCACAGTTTTTGTTTTCACAGAGAGAGCTCAAATCAGCCTGTTGATCAATGTGCAGTCATCTAGGAAGCCCTACTAACATTTCAGATAAAATTGCATTTTGAGGCTGAATGGCAGAAACATATTTCATAGGGTGGGATCCTACAAATGTCCTGGCAAAATTGTTTTCTGAAATGATCTTTATTGACCACAATAACTATACAAGCCATATTGACAAACTAATAGTAACATTAACATCCAGGAAAAAACTTGCTGCATTAAAAGCATATCATCATCTAAAGAAAACACATTCTGAATTCAAATTGTCCTTTTTCTGTCAGTGTTTTTCTTTTAAACTGAACCAGCACTATTGATGTAGGGGATAGAGCCCTGACTACAGTCAGTCTGAGTGACCAGAGTTCAGTTAGCAGATAAGGCTCTTGACACTTCTGGTAGGGGTATATGGATGTGTCCATCCTGAGGGGAGACAATAGCAAAAACAAAAGCTGCCCTCAGTGCCTTGGAGATGTTGGTGGCGTGTCACTACACAAGCCATGCTAGTAGCCATGCTTTTGTCAGGCTTGTTGTCTCACAAAGCCATTGACTAGTAGTACTAAGTTTAGGGGAATGTGCAACTCATATATAGGAAGGTGCTGTGAATCCCCATTGTGATAAATATTGTGTCCCTGCTCAGGGGCTTGTGGTTAGGACTGTAGAAATGTCATCACTTGTCAGAATTCCACTGAGAGTGCAAGCGACTATTACGACTTCCTAAATTATGTCTTCCCTAAATGGTTCTTGCAATCATATGATGATGGGTATTTTCCTCATATGATCGAGTAATTGGTCTGCATCTGAGGGATAACTTCTCCCATGGCACAAAAAGCTGTTGCATGTTCCCCATTCTTCAACCCTATACAACTGGGACGTCCCCACATTATATGAATATAGTCCATCACTTACCTCCAGCAATAATCTTTGCCAAATGTTGTGAAAAATATAATCTCTAAAAATGCATTAAAACCAGGGTTGATACATGTCCGAGCAAGGCCCATAATGATGAAGTTCTGTATCAGAGTAATGCAAAACTTTGTCCAGCTTATATGACTTACCTTCACAATACTTCCCCAAAATTTCTAAGTGAGCACCAGCAGTGATTCCTTCATTCTGTGCAATTTCCTCTTCAGCATTTTTGTGTGACCTTGGAGTTAGCATATATAAGTTTGAGGAGTGTGGGGGGCTTACCAGCCTACAAAAAATATTCACATTTGATTTTACTCAGCAGGCTGGATCCCAGGCAACTTAACTCAGCAAATTAAACCTGAGAGATGAGTTGATGAATCACCTAATTATTCATATGCTTAATAGCAGTATAAATTAAACAATATAGCTTGCAGGCATGATACCAGAGCTAATGTCAATTTATTCTGGTCCAAGAAGTGGAAACAGTGTGGACAAATACCTTGGCTTATATATTGCCACCACCTGAGTTACTCCCCTTCCTTCTGTGCTCTGCAGACTGTAAAGGGGATAAAAGAAAATTTTATATCCTGGAAATTATTGGACAAAAAACAAAGATCCTCTGTAATACCCACTTAGTCCAAAATATACAAGTACCCTTGATACTATGTCATTGGTTGTATCTGTCCAATCCCGTAAATAATCACTACCCCTCAAATCCACAGTCATTCCCAACCAATGCCTTGAAAGTTTTTCTTGGCCCCCCCAGTGTTCCTTGCCATCTTTCCTGCCATGTAGCAGTGGCAGCAAGTTATAAAAATGACTGGTCTCTTGCAGAATCCATATAAAATAGGGGGTTAGATTTAGCTTGTGAAAACTAAAAAGACATGTCAATCTTAGCTTAGTGAACAAGGGCTGGGAACTCATTCCACTTTTAGATATAGAAGCCATCTATTTACAAAAAGAAACTCTGGAATAACGAGTATCTAAAAGACAGTGAAATAAAAGCTTTTGGAGTCTTGGTACTACTTTATCCCATGCCAGATTAGGGAGGTATCTTGAGAACAATAAAAACTTTGGCAGATAAATTATGGCTGAGAACTTAGATAAAAAGGCATGTCTAGTGAGTGGTTTCCACATATCTGTTTTCTTTTAAGAGTGCATTGTTCACTTGCAGAAGAATATGGAAATAAGGTCCATGTGTAATTCCTAATAACAGCTGCTCCATATAAGGCCCAACTTCAGTACTCATTACTGCAGTGGGTAGGATGCCCAGCTTCCTCCTTACCATTACGTCCTCCACTTTCAAGCTGCATCTTGTCAGTGTACATACATTAAGTATAGTAATTCTTAGTTCATGTCTGGCAGGTTGATTGATTTTACGTCCACCGTTTGCTCAACCCAGCTATACCAGTTGAAGCCAGATCATACCAAAACAATCCTATCTTGATTTGTGATTGTGTAATAACCTGGTAAGAGAAGTTTTTATTTTAATTTATATGTTATTTTTACCACCATTTTTCACTACTTGTAGGAGGGAAGGGATAGAATGTAGGCAAGATTAATTTTTTATTTATATTTTGTTGTTTTACCTTTAATTTTCACTGTTTGTTGATAGAAAAGGATAGGTTTTAGACAGGGACAGCCATCCTAAAGGGAATAGTCAGTTATAAATTCACACAGACTGCAGAGAGGATAATCCAGAGTTTACCTAAACAATCCTGTCTTGGTTTTTGATTGATTGTGCAGTAGCCTGGCAAGAGAAGTTTTTATATGAATTTATATTTTATTTTTACCCGTTTTTCACTGTTTGTAAAAAGGAAGGGATAGCTTGTGGACAAGAAAATTTACTTTACTTTATATTTTGTTGTACATTTAATTTTCACTGTTTGTTGTTAGAAAGGTATGGATTTTAGACAGCAAACTCTAGACCATCACCAGGGACCTAGTCAACTATAAATTCACACAGAGTGCAGAGAGGACAGCCCAGAGTTTACCTAAATAATCCTGTTTTGGTTTGTGATTTTTTTTTGATTTTTACTGTTAAAAAAAAGTGCAATTGTGAGCAATAGTGAGTGTACCACTAGCGCAACTTTACTGTACTTAATTTAATATTTAATTGTATATTGTTTAAGTGATTTTTTTGATAGAATTTCAATTAAATTCTCTTTGAATTCTGTGGTAACTGACTTTGATTATTATTTTCCTGCAGCTGAATATGGGTTCCTTAAATAAGCATGCCATTATTAATTTACTAAAGCACAAGTTTCTTGTACTCTGTACTGAATGCTATGTATATTTAAAGGTAATACCCGATAACAGTGGTGATCTTTGTTCCTGATGTCAAAAGATGGATGATTTGCTTGCGTTATTAGTAGTAAATCTAGACTTACTGATGATGATTGCACTTGTGCATTTGGCACAGCTTGGTGAACTGTTGGTACAGGTGTTAATAACTTGACTGATGAGATAAATAATGTTAGGCAAACAGCAATTAGAACAGATTTAGGAATTGAAATGTCTATTTTCTGTAAAAATCACGCAACCCCTACTGAACAAGATAATACCACTGGCAACTTTGAAATTCTGGAAATAAGTATTCAGCAGTCTGAGGATTCAGATCATTTGGAAGAAAAGAAAATAAGAAAGAAATAAGTTCACAACAATTAAGGAAGAACAAGAAACTGATAAATGTAAAGCAGAGAAAATAAATATTAGAAAGGGCACTGCTTTGTATGTAACGCAGAGATTACAGGAAATAACATTTTTCTATCCTAAAACCTTCATTCTACAGAAAAAGGCATACTTTTCCAAAAGAGAAGGTAGAAAAAACAAGCCGGGGGCAGGTGAAAAGGAAGAAATCAAAATTGAATGTGGAAGGTTTGAAGAACATTACTGTAAGAAAAACAGGAGATAGACATTGACAGCATGGTGGATATAGAAAGCCAGCTGGATGAGAATTGTATGCTTGAAAATGTAATAAGTAATGAAAACAGTGGAATTAATAAGACAAATGGTGATGAAGATCATTCCTTTGTAACAATTGACAGAGCAGATATTATTGAATTAGAAGTTGAAGATTCTTCAGATCTGGTCAGAAAATATATTCTTGTAATTGGAGTTTCAAATATTAGAGGAACTGATGCTTACATTTGCAAAGATGAGAATTAACATTGAACAGTGTTATGTTTTCCTGGAACAAAAATAGAGGATGTGGGACAGTCATTAGAATGCCTTAATGTAAGGAAGTATGGATCTGCTTTTATGTCGGTACAAATTCTCATCCGAAAGGACTCTCCACCTGTTAGTATGGACATTATAGCCCTCTTATATAGCATAACTTGTACATGTATTATAATGTATTTTTCACATATCGCATATAGAAAGGAGAGTTAGGTCACTGTGAGTGAAAAGATTTTTGGGGTAAACACCTACATTTAAAAATGTCCCATTTTGAAAAATAGAAATGTGTAGAGCATCCTAACCTAATTTTGAGCATACATCTCCAGACAGGATGGTGTACATTTGTCAAGATCAGGGAAGAGAATTTTTGTAGCAGATATTTTATGGTATTTGACAAACACAAGAAAGGATTTTTGTCAGATTGAAAATTTAACACTTCACGGATAGCAATTTTTGATGCATGTGTGATGATTGTTAATGCTACGACAATTAATAATAATTTTTATTGAAAAATCTGCTATGTTTGTGAAGTATGGTTAAAGAACAATGAATGGAAACCAGTTCTGTCAGGGTATAAATCTTTTTACTGTAAAAGACGTTCTAATAAAAATCAGGTGGAGGTGTTATGATAAGAATTAAAGACATATATGAGACCTGTGATTATTACATGTTCAGTAATAATGCCAATATTTATTTATTTGGCATTTATTTACCAGGAAAGTCCAACTGGGTCTTGAGGTACTCATTTTCATCAGAGACCTGGGGAGAAAAGCTCCAGATACATATGGTTAACAAAATGAACTAGACAACTTAACATTCAAACATAACTATGAAAACACCACATTCATTTTTTTCAGAATGAGAACTTAACAGTCATAATAAAGTCATACCATTCATACAAAAAATTTGAAAAACTACACATTAGCTTGTCGGAGTAAAATTTCAGCAGACATAATAATAAAGTCATAGTATTCAAACATAAATTGTATAGAAAGTCTGATAATAGGAAGATGCAGTATTATTTACATAATAGATGATTATCATAATGATTATTAATATTATAGAGGTCATGAAATATGGTAACAGATTATATTGGTGAGGGTGCAGGATAGTACGAGTAGAGAAGGGTAGGGTGTGATAGAGGGGATAGTAGGAATAGATGTGGAAAACTTATGAGTGTAACCTCAGGGGAGTATGTGTAGAGGAAGGGAGGGTAGGGTAAGATAGTAATGGGGATAGAGAGAGAGCAGAAGTAGAAAAATACGTTCTGTAACTGTTAAAATAAAGACAACCTTGCAACATGTAACAATTGTTGGAGTGTATAGACCACCAATGGCAAGTGCTGAAACACAGAAGGGAAGAATAATAGTGGCTAGGGACCTAAATTTAACAGAAACATGTTGGTATAATATTGATTCAACAGCATTAATAAGGACATTATTCGCAGTGTATGTTCAGGAACAAGAATTGTTTCAGATTATAAAAAAGCCTACCAGGTAACAGAACATAATAGACATTATTTGTGTTACTAAAGAAATTGCTGTTACTTCATGTCAAGTTTTACCACTATTGATATGCAGTGATCATGGGATTATAAAAGTTAATTTGTGGCTAGATAATTCTGCTAAACTGAAATCTAAACCAGTGCATAGAAGATTAATAGCAGATTATATGGAAGCATAATAGTCATTATATAAAACTAATTGGAGCCATGTGTTCAGTGGGAAAACCACAGAAGGAATATGGAAAGTTTTGAAAGAGAACTTGTTTGACTGCAGAAAAATAAAAAAAAAATGTTTAACATCAGGATTTAGACACACAATTTTAAAAGAATATATTTCTATAAGAACAAGATACTTAATTAAGGTAAGAGGCAAAAAATATAAGAAATGGAAAAGAGGTTGAACTACAACTTTGAAAACTGAAATAAACAAACTGGAAAGACAAGTTAAACAAGTGGCCAGATTCAATAAACCCTACATGGTCCGTTTACATCATGTGCATGCCACAACTCTCACATGATAGCATGCTGTTTTGGACTCACTAAGCGGGTCTACACAGTTTGTAGAGCCAAGCAAACACGGTAAACACTGTGGCATGCTAATTGCAGTATAAGCAGCTGAATTGTATGCTAATTAACCAATCCAAAATGGAGGAGCTGTCCAACATGCTGTAAAGGCAACCATGTAGACTCAGGGTTGGTTTTGTCTGTGAATTCCAAAATCTGCTGCAATATATGGCCCGGAAAGGATTCTACACAGAAAGAATGTTAGGTGCTGCTGTTGCTTTAATTCATGTGTATGTGCAACAGGCTGAAGTTCATGCTGCTGCTAATAGACCACGGCCAAGAAGGAGAAGAGTTTTCATACCCTGGTTAGCTTGTCACAGTCTGCATGATGTGGAAATTTTAGACCACTACAGGGTAGATGGAGACACACTAAAGGAACTCTGCAGCCTTTGTCATCCTCAGCTCATGCCAAGGGCAAATCAAGGGGAACCCATGCCAGTGGAAACAAAGGTATGTGTAGCACTTAGAATTTTAGTTACAGGAACCTTTCAAAGACCAACTGGTCTGGGAGTGTCACAGGCATCAGCATCCAGGATCCTCCATAATTTCCAGAATGCTATGCTCCAGCATGCCAGTGACCACATATATTTTCCCATGCTGCTGAGGACAAGGCCACAAATATGCAGGAGTTCTATGCTGTAGCACACTACCTGAAGTACTGGGTGCCATAGATTGTACACATATAGAAATTAAGACTCCACCTGGGGAAGAGGGAAGGCTCTACCTCAATAGAAAGGGCTTCCACTCTATGAACTGCCAAGTCATGTGCAATGCCAAGGGAATCATCTTGAATGGGTGTGCTAGCAACCCAAGCACTTACCCTGACTCGCATATCTGACACACCTCCCAGCTGTATCAGATGTTGACTAGGGGGATATCCTACAAGGTTATATACTGGGGGATGCAGGTTATGCACTGGAACTATTGCTCATGACGCCCATCTGAAATGTGGGCACACGCACGCACACACACACACACGCACACTGAAGAACGTCATAATGAGCCACATGCTCAAACCAGAAATATCACAGAGTGTGTGATTGGGCTGCTGAAGTTGCAGTTCCGGTGCCTAGATACAACTGGGGAGCCCAGCAGTACAGTCCACATACATGTACTGAAATATTCACCGTATGTGCCATGCTACACAACATCATCCTGAGAAAACACCTTTAACAGGATCAACAAGGTAAAGGAGCACACATCCCACAACCAGTGACAAGGTCACTACAGCCACATGCAGGCGAGGAGTCGGATCTATATTAGTACAATGAAAACTGCACTGAGCAATTTCCATTTGAGCGACACCAAATGTGCAAATATCTCAAACATCGCAAGAGTAAACGGAGATCGCCATAGGGAATTCTTCCCTTTACTTCAATGTAGTGCGATCTCGGAGTTGGTATATTTAAGTAGCGGGGGTGTGGGGGTGCAGGGGGGCTTGCCCCCCTGCATAAAACACTTAATGACAGTTTTCCTGTCTTAGTTTTATTTTTATTCGGATATGAAATTTTCAAACTTCGACCATATGGTATTCAGAGTTTGCAACTTTCTTTCTGATAATATAGACCTGAGGAGTGAGAGGGGGAAGCAGCATCTGCTGTGGCTGTAAGCAGATGTAGGCATGCTCAGTATGCCCTTGCATTGGCTAAGAGAAAACACATATTGCACTCACTCACCACCTAAGGGGCTAAAACCTTCCTCCTATGCACATACATATAGCAACATTGATGCCAGGCAATGCTCACAACCTTTAACTACCCATGTAATGGCTGTTTACTGCTAGCATCAGACAGAGTCATCCCTGAACTAAAACTGTTGCAACTGCTGGATTTACAAGGTAAGTGTTGAACCTGGAGTGTATTGCGTAATAATACAAATGAATGGCATATCCTTGCATGTTGTTAATATAACCAAGTAAGATGTGGGTGATTTGTACAGAAATTACTTTAACATGTGAGAGCAGAGACTTATGTGACTTTGTGTCCTGTATCAAGTAGTAGATCTCAGGCATCAAAGATTCACACAGTGATATCTCTCAAAAGTACTAATGGTCACTGGATGTCTACAATTGAGCAACATACTTTTGTACTGGAAAATCGTTAAAGAAAGAAGTTAGAAAGTAACGGGAGACATTTCAGTTTCAGACTTCACAACCCTCACAAGATCATTAACAATACTGATGTAAAAAAATGTTTGATTCTATCAACTGTCTAACTTTCTAATACCAAAATATGTTAAAGATACAGTTAGCAAAACAACAATCCAAATGCAGATATACTAAGGATGAAGTCAGCTATGCATCCTTTGCATCAGACACAAATGTCATGTATTCCTGAATCCAAAATATAGAAAACAAGGGCATGGCACAGTTATCATGACTTGCACAGGGTGCTGTTGGGGGGGGGGGGCAGGAAGCCTAGGCTGACACAAAAGGTTGGTGAGTATGCGTGTGTGAATAAGAAACAGACTCAGACAGTTGGATAAAGTAACAAATGGCCAGTGAGACAAAATGAGCTTTAAGCTTCACAGTTGAACCATGTACAGTAACTGGTGTGTGCGTGTGTGTTTATAGGGGTACTCCCGGTAAAATTGGTGTGTGTGTGTGTGTGTGTGTGTGTGTGTGTGTGTGTGTGTGCGTGTGCGTGTGCGTGTGTGTGTGTGTGTGTGTGTGTGTGTGTGTGTGTGTGTGTGTGTGTGTGTGTGTGTGTCTCCATGAACACAGCCAAGCTCTGTGCTAGCTCTACAACTTGGTATATTGGATGGGTGTGAGCTGTGCATGGTAGAGGTGGGAGTTCATCATTGTTGTACCAACCATGAAAACTGGTTCTGCCAGGAGTTGCACTGGCACATCCCTGCCCACGGTCAGATGCACTGCTGCTACCTTAACTTGACTGATGTCTGCTCGACAAGTTTCTCTCATGAGGACACCCAGGACCATGACCCCATGGCCTGCCACATCTGGGTGAGGACACCTCAACTACTGATGGAGCAGTGGAAGTAGTGCCACTATGTGAGTGTGAGCAGGCATGGCCACATCAGTTAATAACAAAATGATGTGACTGACCTATGCCCATGAGGATGCCATTCCACTCCTAACAGACATTCCATCATAGACACCGCCCATTCCAACATGTCATTCATCCGATCCATTGAATGGGCAATATGGGAGATAGTCATGCATGTCAACATGTGCCATATCTACAACCGTAAGCATTTTTGTGGAGAACCTATGAGAACATGTTTGTGCCTCCATAATGGCCCTAAACATATGTTGAGTGGCACGGGAAGACACACCTGGATCAGGTGGAGGATGGACAACAGGCCTCCTCTGAGCACCCCATAACAGCTCTTCTGCGTGGCACCTCACCCACACATTGGCTACGGGCAGAGTCAACAGGAAGCTGCAGTAACCACACTTCCCTAATTGAGTGTCTCTCCATGCACCCGTCCAACATCTGAAGGCTCACTGGAATGGGTTGGCATAGGCCTACTTGCTGTGTCCAATGTCAGATTCAACTTCTGCTCCCCCCAACTGTGCCTCTGTTTGGCTACAGTCATTATCAGAGTCTGACGATATTCTGACATCAGCTGGTAAGAGTCCAAAACTTCCACTGTCCGGATCACCTGTGATAATAATCAATGAAAATAGGAAAAAAAATAATAGTTACATGATTATAGTCAAATGTATGCTACCAAAGTAACAGTAGTGCCACTGCTACAGACAATGCAGTAATACACACAACAGTCCTTACACCCACATCACACATATGGATAAAATTATATATTTCTCTGAACTGCTCATCACCATTGACATTCACAAAGAAAATATTTGGCTTACAATGTACAGTAGATGCTATGCTTCCCATGGAAGATGGTCCTGGAAAAAGTTAAGGACAACATAACCACAATTAATGGTAACACAGGGGGTTAAAACTTTTTGCCCTTTATATGTCCATTAACTGTACTTTCATCAAGAACATGGGTGACCTCTTCAGCCTAAGCCCATGTGTAATCAATCAGAATGTGTTGTTAACTGTAGCAGTCTACATGCCCCCCCCCAAAACAAAATTATTGTTAAACAGAACTGACATATTGCTGTCAGTATTTTACTATACAAGAGTATTTAACAACTGAGATACAAGAGCCTACCTGGAATCTCCTCCTGTGACATACTTGTTATCCTTGAAAGAGTAACACCAATATCAAGGACATGCTGTCCTGCACTTTCCTGGGAGCTTTCTGGAGCCCTGTCAGTGGAAAAGAACTCTTCATTTGCAGTTAGTGGTGGCTGTATAACAGGCTTTCCCAGTACCTATCCAATCACAGGCCTCTGCAGCTGCTCTCCTCCATGCATATGAGTTCATATCAGTGTCCCTATGGCACACCTGATCATATGTCTTGCTGTGGCCACCTACTGCATTCACATCAGCAACTATCTGCTGCCAATTTTGCATTCTGCCTGACACATCTTCATACCCCCTCTGAAGCAGGAAGGCACCATGTCACCTAAAAGCTTCCAAAATTACCTAATTCTAGGGGTCACTTAAGGGGTATTTGGGGGGATTAAGATGCCTAGGTGCTATAGTCCTAGGTGACCTAAAGCACACCAGAAGGATAATACACATAAGTATCACATAAAAAGTTCTATTTCCAGATAAAACATAAAAGGTAGCATTTCACTATTACCCACTGGAAAAACATAAAACAGTCAAGATATTGAAATATAAAAAAGCAGGAATTGTGTGTTTGTAACATATTACATTCACACACAAAGCAATGCTGAATGGAAAACAAGGAGAGTAAAAATAGCAACATATCCTTGTTTGTGCCAAAACAGAAATGCAACTTTGCTCCCCACCCCTAAAAGAACAGGCAAATGACACATTTTGCTAACAAACCATCAGCAAAATGCTAAAAGAGCTATCAAATGAACTGTGCCTGAAACATGTCTACAGATTTAACATAGAACATTCCATTTTAAGCTATTGCCAGTCATGTCTACCTGTGGCCAGCACTCCCTTAGAGGTATGTATGGTCCATCCTAGAAAGCTAACATCCCTGCATCATTGACAATATAGGACATTTGACATTTCATAGAAATAGCAATAGAAGAGTATACACAGAAAAATAGTTGTAACAATAGCACATGTGATGACAGTTAATAAGGTTGTGCATCTGCAAAAGTGAAATGCCCTGACTAACATGCCCATGCCGTCAGTACATTTCTGAATAAAGCCTACAGATAGAAGTAGCATTTGCTAATGCAGATAATGTATGTATATATATATATATATATATATATATATATATATATATATATATATATATATTAACAGATTTTTCTTAATGACATTTCACCATATCCAGTATATAGCTGACAAATGCAAGCATACCTTCTCAAGGTCTGTACTCTTCTGTGCAGATGTATCCCAAAGTAATACCCTCTTCTTTGTTCTCCACATAAACAAGTCTCCTTACATTCAGTTTCCCTAGCTTACACAGTGGTCGTTTTGTGGTATAGATTCAGGGCTGTGAGCACTGCGAAGATGCAAATCAGTTGTCAACTCATTAGAATTTAATCCCAAATACTTAACTCTGTGTAGCAGATGTAAAGATAGTGCAAGCACTCTCTTCATGTTTGTTGCTAATGCTTTGAAACTGTAAATGAGTAATGGTAGGGAGAAGGAAAACACAACAGCAATGCAGACTGCCCTACCTCCAGTAGTTGTGTCAGCCAGGTTCGACTTACAAAGTGTAAAAGTAATTTTATCAAGGTTTGAAATGTAAGTAAGCAGCACACAATTCACAGTTTCTGTTCACTAACATCCAGCCTCCCCTTCATTTGTTGACAACTGTATATTATTGCCATTTAATATCAACACACATTTTAAGGACAGTGATATAGAATGCCTTAGAGTCTGCATGCCCGAGATTACTGCTCAGATAAGACAAGAATGAGCAACAAACACAGAGAGATAAGGCAGAGCTGCATTTTTGCAAACAATACTCATAAATGGTTGTGTGATCACTCAGTGCACTACATCTGGAATTAATAAGTATACAAATAACTATCTTTCCACAGCTAATGCTTGTTAGTACTGTGAATAGTGCTGCATTTGGTTGTATGCAGAATGATTTCAGTTCCCTGCTGCAAAGCTGCTCATGTGGCAAAGAGGGATAAGTCACCCTTACTGTGTTCTGAAGGTTCATTGGAGTGAGAGTTCAGATTCAGACCTGTGTAAAAATATTTTGTGTGTACCAACAAACATGTTGTAGTGTTTATTTCCTAGATTGCGTTTCTTCATTTCAACAGTTTTTCCCTTTTTTTAAATTTGCAGTCTTTGTGTGGTGTACCACTTAGCACAAACAAGGGAAACAGAGAAACAGTGAATGTCAGGTTTAGCTTTGCTTATCTTGTTTTTCTCAGCACTTAGCAGTGCACAAACCCAAACTAGTGGCCCACACAGAACACCTACAGACAGGGTGTCTATAAAAGTGTAAAGGTCAAAAGGATACATTGTTGCAGTTTTTACTTTCCATCGTGCAATGCCACTAAGTGGTGTTGAGCTGCGGTTAGCAAGCTTCTCCAACACCCGCAACCATCGAACACCTGCATATGAGAGGCAGACTGTCAATAAGTGAAATCAGATTCAGTTAATTCTGTTGGGCACCACACAAACATGCTAAGTGGTGTTGCTCAATGGTTAAGACAGAATTCAAGAATGCTAGGATATTAGGAAACTGTTGTGTAACTACTTTTGTGGCAGCAGATGTAAGTGTAGGGCTGTAATACAGATGGTTCCATGTTCTAATGCAGGGAGTGCAACATATGTTTAAAGCTGTGACAGCCCAGTTTATAGCAGTGAACAGAAAGCTACAGAAGTGTTATTTCAACATTATTGTGGCAATAGGTATAAGTCTAGGGCTGCTATGCACATGGTCCTAATACAGGACATTCCAGACATTTTTAGTGTTGTTCCATTCCCCATTATATTTAATCTCACTTATAACACTTTAGATAGTGCAACTGATGTGAATTATATGTATTAAGAATAAGACACCTTTATTGTGTTTTCAGATGTATGACTGAGGGTATACTGTCTATTCTATTTCTGTAAGTATAATTCTGCTATCTACTACATTTCTGTAAGTATAATTCTGCTATCTGGACTTGGATGGCCGTCAAAATTAAATAAGACACACACAACTGATTCTGTATGCAAGAACCTTGTCAGGTCATGCACGTACATGTCTAACACCTTAAACTGTCAGCTGTGTTTAGGAATAATTCATGGCTATGTCTGAGCAGCACGTCTTCTGTGGTAAAGATGAAAAATCATCACTGTGGAAGAAAATGTTTTGTCCCATATGCTTAGGTTTGAATCCCACACTTTAAAAGTCAATTTTATTAGTATAAAACCAAACAAATGTGTCAGGTCATGAAATGTATGCCCCCCCCAGTGCATGTCTGCAATCTTAACTCTCCTAACAGTTACCCTCCAATTCTCAAAATATATTTTCAAGCTACAGCAGTGGACACCCGTCAAACTAAGGTAAAGTGTTAGCTTAACCTTTCAATTATAAGATTATTTCCTCCCTGCTTGGCTCCTGCTCTCTGCTTAACATTGTGCAAATGCAGTTGGCATCATCGCTCGGGTTTGCCCACTACCGGTAAACACAATAACAGGAATTCATGAGAAATCATTAGTTGCCATTGCTCTAGTTCTGGTATTAGACATGTCTGGCATTAGAGGGGAAGGTGCCCAGTTTAGGGCACAGAGGTGGGGTGCACAGGATATTTATTGGACTCCTGGTAAAGTGCCACAGCCAAAGTCTTCTGCAAGGGGACTATTCTGTCTCCCAGTACAAGTCTGAAGCTTGGAGTAGTTTATCTCAGGCTCTGTCCAGTGCAGCTGACATCACACACATTGGAGAGCAGTGTAGGCTCCATTTCAATAACATACATAGGTGCAGGAGGGATAAGCTCAACCAGTGGTTGATTGAGTTTCAAACTGGTGACATTGCACAGCTGTGTAAGTATGCTAATAAAAGGGTATTTTTAATATATAGAAAGCTGAATATAGGCAAGACTATTATGCATAATGCTCTTCTGTTCTTTTCTGTTCTTTCCACAGCTAATACTGAAATACAGTTTATCTGCCAGGCTCATGCTGATCGACTAAAGAGACTGAGGGGAAGCAAGTGATATGTATGCAGCACAAGAGAAGTATTATTGAAGCTTTAAAAGTTAGATAGATTTGTGGGTTTTCTATACACGAGAAGCAAATTGAGCATACATATCCTAACTGTAAAAGGAAGTATGCATGTATTATTCTGTAGCACAAGCCAACTTTAAGAGTCAAGTGTAAGACTGTAGTCAGAGGTTGTGGGTTCAAATACTGAGAGTAACAACTATACAGTACTGCATGTCTTTAATAATATTATCTGTATTATATACATATATATTCGTCTGTAACTAATCACTAAATTCTTCACAGCTCAGTGAGGTAAGCTAGCCCCCATTCTACAGGCTCCAGCACCGATGCCCAGCACATCTGTGAACCAACTAGTCAGCACTGCCTCTGCTGCCTCTGCAATACCTGCACCCTCAGGTAGTAGTGCCCCAGAAGCTGGTGCTGTGGTACCCTGCAGGAGTAGTGGAGGAGGTGGGGATTTCATCACCCACCAGGACAGGGTTCTTGCATAGGGTTGTGCACTGCACCATTGGTGTAGGTTTATGCCAGATGGTCCTTAGGAAAAGAATATGTCAAGCACGCCAACCACCAGTGGAGTAAGGGGACTGTGATGACAGTCCAGTGGATGAGGACTAGGTTCTCACTGTCTCCATGTTTGAAGGTTATTAGCCTGGTTTGTCCCCTCCCTCACCCCAGTCATGGTGTCCCCCGACCTTTTGTGTTCCTCACTATCCCTGTTTCTTGTCTTGTTTGTTAACATTTGCTTCCTCACCTACCCAACTTACCTGACCCAGAAATATCAATGTCGCTTACCCAGCATTCCTCTCTTACTATATTAAAAATAAAACTGGGCACCTGTTCCACAAAAAATATCGTCCCATACAGAACTCTCCAATTTACACACGTGTCTTCTTGACACACTTGATTTGGTTCAGTTGGCTATACAACATGATTAATTTGTTGTCACCCCTCTTTCTGGAGATGAAAGTTCAAATTCAGCTAATATTCTGCACATATTTTCAGTTTACACCATTGAAGAAATGGGTAGCTATGGTTCTTTTCTACCTCCCTCCTGCATATTCCTGTCTTGCTTTCCCTTTGTTCTTCCCCCTGCTTGCTCCTCATTTCATCACTTTCTACCCCATTTTAACACCTATAATCTGGTCAAAAAATAGAATTACACACAACACACATAAGTACCAAAAAAGCAATGGATCCCTTCATTTTTTGGCCTCTATGTTTGTAGGGAGTTTGGCATTGCGCACCTATGCCAGGCAATGGTGAGTGGCTCTACAGTGCTGCTCTTCCATCTGTGCAATGCTGCTTAACCCTGCTGTGCTAGGTCAGTACACAGTAGCACATGCTGAATGTACTATAAAGAATAATGGCATTGCATTATCACTGTTTATTTTAAGTATTAGATACACCAGGATTCAAACCCAGTATCATCTAGGCTCAAAAAGAAATGTGCCAATGCATTTACACCTGCTGTCACAGTCGGCTAAGCAGCAGATGTGTTTCATACACTCAATACTAACTCTTGAATTTAACCAGTGAGCCCCGCATTTGCACACTGCTTAACTACACCCAAACAGGGAAAGTAATGGAAATGTATATGTCGCATGTGCAAACACTTTGCTTGCCATCCTGCAAACCTGCTGCTCATCATTGCTCTATGTAAATATTCACCTTTATTAGTGCTGTTTACTGTCCATTTACTCATTTCCTGAAACTACATGTGGAAACATAATAAAATGAAGGCCCTACTTAAGAATATGTTATATATTTACAATGTGGCTATGTGGTACCTCATGCCATGCATTGCACCACTCGTCTATCAGTACTTGTTCACAAATATATCAACTACACTACATTAACAAATGTGTGATATGCAATACACATCAATCTGGTAACATGCAGAACTAGAACCATCTTCACAGTTGAACATGCCTACGTATCCATTTCATGCAGGCCTCCCAACATCTTCTTTCCAGTATCCTCTGCTGATGTCATCCACTATAAGTTGTCCTGCAGCCTTGTAAAAGTCAGACTTGTGCTGTGGTGCTTGCATAAAGTACTGAGCTCTGTAGTCTGTGTACTTAGGTAGGGGGTTCTTTTCTCACTGCAGTCAGCAGGTGTGTGTGTGTGTGTGTGTGTGTGTGTGTGTGTGTGTGTGTGTGTGTGTGTGTGCGCGTGTGCGTGTGTGTGTGTGTGTGTGTGTGTGTGTGTGTGTGTGTGTGTGTGTGTGTGTGTGTGTGTGTGTGTGTGTGTGCCTCTCTGTGTTGATAGAAGAGCATAAGTGTGTATCCTACAGTTACCATTCCAGTTCCATGGACTGATAGTATTTTGACACTTGCACATGCCTACACATCCATTTCATGCAGGCCTCTCAAGGTGTTCTCTCCAACATTCATTGCCAATGTCATCCACTATGGCCTGCAGTCTTGTAAAAGCAGATTTGTGATGTGGCACTTTCCTAAAGTATTGAGCTCTGTAATCTGTGTACTTAGGGGGTTCTGTTCTCATTGAAATCAACTGGTGTGTGTGTGTGTGTGTGTGTGTGTGTGTGTGTGTGTGTGTGTGTGTGTGTGTGTGTGTGTGTGTGTGTGTGTGTGTGTGTGTGTGTATACACATACATGCTTGACATTAGAGAAAGCCTTTTGCACCAGCATGTCAGATACTTCTATTATCATATTCTCCTCACCAGACACTGCTGATGTCATCGCCTATAAAGTGTTGTCTGCGACACTCCAATTCAGACTTGAGCTATGACACTTGCCTTAAATACAGAGTTCTGTAGTCATTGTACTTAGGTAGGGGCTCTGTTCTCACTGCAGTCAACTGGTGTTGGTGGGTGGGTGGGTGTGTATGTATATGTTTGTGCACTTGTATGATGTGGGGCACTGCTATTACCATATTCTCCTCAACAGACACTGCTGATGGCATCACCTCTATCTGATTTGTGGATGTGCACTTTTCTCACCAGGCAGGGTTACAGACTGGCCTGGAGGCCAGGCAGAAGTCACCTTATCCTGTATGCTATAGATTACAGTGACATGGCTTTTAGTCTATCCACATCTGTCATGGCATGGTTTGTAGACCTTGTGTTTTCTTGATGAGAAACCCCTGTGGTCTTTCCAGCAGCTGCAAGCATCTGGTGTGGTACATGCAAAAGGGAGCATTATATTCTATTAGTGTTCTGACAGTGTTGTTATGTAATCCTCAGATCTGAATACAATGGCATGACTTATGATGTGCACAGCATAGCCTTTCCATACCACTGTGGAGACTTTTTGGTCGTAGTTCAGATTCCTATCTATGTATGTTCCCAGGTCTTGCATCACTGGGTTTCAGCATAGGGAGAGTGTTGTCAGTGGTGTATTTAACAACAAATTCCACTTTACAGAAGGGCAAAAATAAAGACACATTTTTGCATTTATTTGTAGACCTTGTGACTTTGTCACCAATCAGTTGTCTGTGTTAGCCCCTCCTGTAGGATGTTATCATCATTGATGGACTCAGTGATTGCACCCAGTATACTAGAATTAGCAAACGCGGTAAGCCAAAAGCCATATACTTTAGTCTGAACAGTTGAGAAATAGATTCCAAACATTAAAGGGCCAAACACAGATCCCTCGGTACACAAGTTGTGATAGCTGTACTGGTACAGGGTGATTCACCAACTTTCATAGTGTGTGTTCTGTCGGTGACCCAATTGGTTGCCCATCTAGTGACGTTAGAGTTAATCCCCAACTGGGAAAGTTTTTCAATGATACCTGCATGGGGGATTGTGTCCAAACCCTAAGACAGATCAAGATAGGCAGTATGCAGTGTCTTACCTTCATCCAGGCCTATCACACAAAATTAGAGGGCTGTTACAACATCGCAGATCATCTATAATGTGACAGAACATACACCTTCCTGACATGGTTGAATACACACTTCAACATGCCCTTCACATAGACAGTGTTCCTGTAGAAGGGTGTACATCAACATGCATCCATCTGAGTTGGGGGTCAGCACCCGATGCATGCATGTAGAGACACATCTTGACTCTCCTCATCTTTGAAATAGACCAACATGTCATTTCTATGTGTCACTGTCATTTCTAAATTTCACTAGTAATATTCTGGGTGTGTGCAACAGACCTGTGTGAGTTGTTAATGCTACATTATGTCTGTTACATCTCTTAGATGTCCTCAGAGATCATCGTGGGCATGCATGATGACAACACTATCATCTTTTGGATTTTTTTTAAGCTGGCTACACATTGAGTAACAGCTTTAACTCTAGATCTCCCAGTGTGAAAACAGAAACGCAGTAGAAAATGCCAGTAGACTTTTGTGTTTATGGGTAAATTTCAGTAACTGGCTAGTAAGTGTACTGCCTGGATGCCAGGAAAAAAGAAATACAGAGCACCTGGAAAAAATCAGCTGCAAAGGTTGAGGAAGAAACACTGACTGAGGAAAGTTCTGCAGCTGTTCAGCAAAAAGCAATGCAACCTTCAGACATGACTTCCAGTAACCTACAGGAAGATATAAGACAACTTCACACAGACCTGGTTAAAATAAATGAAACACTCGTGGAGTATATCAACACAAACAAAAAAAGGCTGTAAAAAATGGAAGAAGCTTTAAACAGATATTCAGATAGTGTGATAAAGCTACAAAAATCAGAGGTTGAATATGAGACTGCTCAGGAAGAGACGTTTCAGAAAATAGTGGAATTGGAGGACAGAGCATGTAGGGGAACATCTAAGATTTCCAGCTGTACCAGAGAAGCTGGAAAGAACAGCCTACATTTATTTTATGAAAGTACAAATAAGCAGTTGGGCTGGTATTCCATAGCAGGAGTTGTTAGTTGAAAGAGATGCAGTCCTACCAGCAGCAGGAGTTGATTCTGACAAAACTGTGGCAGAAGGACAAAATACTAAAAGTGGGAGACAGCAAAGTGTCTGTGGAGAATGATTACTCATTGTACACCAGGCAAAAGGGAATGTTGAGATGCAGGTGTGAGATTCAAATTGCTGTACCCAGCTGTCTTCAGTGTATTCTTCCCTGGAGGGGCAAAATAATTTTTTGATGACATACTTGCTAAGGAGGATATACAAAAGTTTGTCCAACAAAATGTGAACTGTGAAACAGAAGAAGATGATTCTTGTTCTTCTGGTGATAAAGATCACAGAGAAACTGTACCTGTGACACCTTGTCCACTGTTTCAAAGGAAAATGTTGGAGAAGATAGGGACCACGAAAGTTGACTAGAAGAATTGAGAGTAAATTAGAAATGAAGCAGAGACAGAATGTGGGAGATGGTGAGGAACAGTAATAAAACCAGTAACTTAATGTGGGATTACAATGCAATAATTATATTTGTGAAATATGACAGGACAGTAAAATCTGGAAATGTTGGACTTGTTTAGAATTTGTTGTACTAGTGGGGACTGTGAAGGCTGCCAGCCTAGCTAGATAGGATTTTGTAGATAATTCTGTCATTTGTAAATATTAATGTAAGCCACATGCTTGTTCTCTTAAATGTAAGAAAATTATGGTAAATGTTGAACTTCAAAAATGTAACCACATTACACTATGCTGGAGGAAAGCTGATAAGTCAAGCATTGTATAATTGTTTGAACTCAAAACTCAGAGCTGAGACGTCTGAATGAGGGAATTCTTCCTATTGTTTTGAGACCAGAGTTAATGGCGAGAATTTACATGTATAATGTCTTTTATTGCTCTGACTTCTTGACCAGCTGCAAGACCAAATGGGCTGTTACACTCTGAGTTTCTGTTAGCCTGGGAAACAGAGAATAATGATGTAATCTGAAATGAGTCAGTGGTACTGTGTTATCAATTTAAGGACAGAGAGAGAGAATCAAAGCATTTTGCATTTGTTTTCAGAACTCACAACATCACCAGCATGGCTCTGCTCTATATTTAAGTTTATTTTAGAACTGTGTTTGTTCTTAGATATAGATAGGAAATAGTAATCTAGTCTAGCTGTTTTCTGTATTGATGTCAGAACTATTCTACTGTATTATTTTAACCATTTTCCTGTGATCTCTGAACTCTTGACTAGCACTGTGTAGTAAGAAGTATTTTCTTGTGTTCTTATTATTTATTATTAAATATTTTAAGACTTTTCAACTGTGGCTGTTTTATGTAGAGATAATTTAAGCTCTAGAGTACATTGCACATATATCGTGATACTGTCCAAGCCACTCCAAGTAAGTCTTGCTGTTCATCACACTTACCATTTGGATAATAATATTGCATAGTAAACATTGGACACCCTTTGATAAGGACCTTATTAGTAGCTGATATTAGTGGTTGGAGGCAAGTGGTACTACCGTATAGTCTGGGCAGAAGGGGCATAGCTGAAGAACTTGTGCCAGCCGTCCCCAGGAGTGTCTATGTGTTTGTATATAACTCATATCTCAAAGTGTGTGTGTTTGTCAGCTACTTGGGCAGGGACACGAAGCCCTGGATGGACAGAGAGGGTGCTAGAGGTTTTAGCTTGATCACTAGGCTGAGATCTGCATCCTATAGCTGTGCCAGTGGGGAGTCTTATTGGGGATCTGGAGAGAAAGGGAGAGACCAGCCCCAGACTGACTGATCTCTGTGTTCTCTTAAGGGAAATTGTACTTTACTGTGTGTGTATTTATTATCCTTCCCAGTGTGGCTGCCCCTCACTGGTGTTAGTGGTGAGGATGGAGGCTCCTTGATTGCTGGGCCAGTGCACGGGCATCACAGGGTCTCCAAAGTATATGCCCTACTTCATGTTATTAATGTTGGGGAAATACTTTGGGGAGGGGAAGAGAGGGGAGAAAGTTAACTGTAAGTAAAGAAAACATTTTTTTAATAGTACTATGTTTGTGGTGTGTAATTTTCTTTGCATGCTATAAAGTAAAGTTTTCCACATGAACACATATAAACACAAACAGGAACACCACTGCTGGACACAAGAACTTTTTTATTAACACGTTCTGGTACCTCACCTTCTTGCCTTCTGCTGGAACATTTTAACATCACAAATGTGTCCCTATATATACAACTCTCTTTTCCAATTAATCAATTAATCACTTTAATAATTTAAATAATTATGATACTACTAAACCAGTATTTAAAGTGAACTGTGCTTCAGTAAACTTCAAACAGACTTATAAAGTATTATGCTTTTAGAACATTGCACTTCTCAGTTGATGTGTATGGAAAATATAAAGTAAAGTTTTATTTTTAAGTGTAATAGGGATTGTAAATAGGTGCTGCTGTTCTTTTTTTTCCCTTTCTTTCTCCCTTCTCTCTTTCTTGTGATTCAGTTTTAAGAAATGTAGGCAATGCAATATTACAAAAAATGTCTGGTTAAAAGATCACGACAAAAGAAAAATTAATGTGCTTTTTCTATTTTTTCATGGGGGAATGACTAGATTAAGGACCTTAAGACCTTAAATGAATGTAGTAACAAGTTTTAAGAGAAAACAAGTAAATGAAAAAGAATATTGAGTATTAAGAGGCTTTTTTCTAGCAAAGGAATGTATGCTTAGTAGCAATTCTGTATCTTATATTCATGTCTCCATGGAAACAATCTAATAAAGGGAAATTGGCTGTCTGCTTCTCATGTCTCCAGGGAGACAGTCTGATAATGCCAAATTGGTTATAGTCTGATGGAAAGTGATTGGCTGAGCAAAAAAAATAGAAAAATGAAATTGGCTAGGAGATAATATTCTCTGAGAGCATTCAGGGGTTTTCCCAGCTGGGAGAGCTATAAAGCCAAGACAAAATCAGTTAGCACTTAGTAGAAGCACAGGCTGCACAATGCATCTTAGCTTGGGTAATCTTTCTTTTAGATTGTCTCAAGTCTGAGTGTGTGGTTGTCAGTTTGGAACATTTGTTCCTGTTCGGAGGGTAAAACTTCAGTATTTGAAGATGTACATAATTGTGTGTATTAGAATTAAATTAATAGGTTTTGGGGGTGGCATTTTTTGAGGGCTTTCAATAAACCAAAAACTTTTGTAAGATGTGACATAGGCTCACATGGATATGACAAAAAACATCTATATAAAACTTCAAGCTGCCAAACAGTGTATGCATGTAACACAAAAGCTGGAACTAGACATTTAACAAAAACGTGTTATACATAAAAGGTGGCAATAATAACTTTTTAATACAATGATGCTTTCTGTAGTTCCTTTAAATTACCATTACTATTACTATTAACTACTATTAGTATACTTAATTACTGTTAGTTACTATTAACAGTTACTAAATCCCACAACTATGCCAGTGACTCCCTCTACTCATCTTACATATCCAAAATTTTGAACTCCCTGCCTTCATCCATTACCCTATAATCTTCTTTATCCAAATTTAAAAAAATCTATCAAAAGCCATCTCAGCAACAAATGGTTATGTCCCTGCTCCACATCAGACTAATTTCAGTCCTACTTCACTACTGCAGCAACTCTTGCCTTAAACACATTATCTCCTGATAGGACTGCACAGTCTTATCAATACCACATTCAGATGCATGATGTGACTCTAGATATTTAACATACTTTAATATTGTTTATATATGTATTGATCATTCTATATGTCTTTGTCAAGTAATTAATAATGTGTGCTCATCTCTATGGTCTGGTTGTATATACTAGGAACATGTTAGAATATTTTGTTTGTATGTCTTGCATATGTGTTTCTTTGGAGCTTTTCTCCCTGGACCTCCACTGAATAATGGACATGTATTCAGTTGGACTATCCCAGTTAACAAATGTAAAATAAATAAATAAAAAATAAATGTCAATGGTCTCACAAATAAATACAATAAAAAAGAATAGTGAACTATATATTAAAAATGCAGAGTGCAAACAGTTATTTTACAGGAGACACACTTGGAAAGAACTGAACATGTGAATCTGATAAAGAAAGGTTTTCAGGATGCTTATTCAGAGGAATATCTGGGACAAAGAAAAAGAGGAGTATTTACATTAATTGCAAGAGGAGCTCCGATAGTGATAGAAAAAGATAAGAAAGATAATAATGGCAGATTTATAGTGCTAAGTGGCTACTGACAAGGGAGAATGATTACACTGGCTTATATTTATTTTCCACCTAAACGTGGCATAATGTAGGTCAAGAAAATTCTGGGAAAAATTATCAGTTTTCAGTATGGAATATTACTCATAGGTGGGGACAGGAATTTAATTTGCAGCAGTAAAGATGTATCTGGGGAGCACAGAAGGAAAGTATAACAAAGGAGGGTAGAATTTTGAAGAAATGTATGAAAGTATTTGGCATGGAAGATGTGAATTCAGTAGTAGGAGTTCAGAGTGAATTTACACATTATTCCCCAAGATATAAAAACTGGGCTAGGCTAGACAGAATTTACATTTCACAAGAACATGTGCATTTAATAGAAGGTCTTGATACTCACCCAGTAACAATTTCAGATCATGTGCCAATAATAACTAAAATGAAAACACAGGGTAATTAAATAAAAATGGGACACTGGCACTTTCCCACCTATCTGTTTAAAAGAGATGAATTTAAGGAACGAGTAGTAGAGATTATTCAGGAGCTATTCGAGAGGATAGAAATTATTTATATTTATTTATTTGACATTTGTTAACAAGGTTGGTCCATCTGGGCCAAAGGTCCATTTTCAAAGGAGACCCGAGGAGAAAAGCTCCAATCTACATACTTATATACAATAAAAATTCAGTAGACATAAAGATACTGAGTACAATTCCAAATCTGAGGAGACAAGTTCCAATATACATACAAAAGCACAATACCTTAAATGTTACCTGAAAATTTCCCATTGCAATAATATACAATGTAATAAAAGGTAATATAAGTTATATAACAAAAGTATCACAAGGACAAACACATAACAGTTGTATAGCAGTAGTGAGGGTATACTGTAAAAGTCAAAGGTTCCATTTGTATGATGTCAGAAGTGTAAAAACACTGTATTACATGTCATATAGTAAAGGAGAGAAATGAGGAGTAAGAGTAAATGAAACAGAAGGAAATAATTCTAATAGATTTGAAGAGGAGTGAGACAAGTAGAGGGGAGGTAGAGACTACATATATGTCAAGTGGGAGCTTGGCATGGGCAGGTTCATAGGTTCATAGAGTATTACTAAGCTAACTGCCCTTGTGAGCTATTTTAAGCCTAGCCAGTTATCCCTTGTGAGACTCCTGTGAGGTCCAAGTATTTAGGAGGTAGTGTTTTAATTCTCTTTTAAACTGGTGTTGTTGAGAGATATATCTTATGTTAGGGGGGTGTGTGTTCCAAACAAGAGCTATAGAATACTTGTAATGGGACTTTCCAGTGTTCTTTATGGGTTTATAGATGTCAAGAACATGTTAGTTGAATGGAGATGGAGGAGGATGTAGTAAGACACATGGTTGGAGAGGGAAGGGCAAGAAGAGGGATTGTAGAGAACAGAATTTGTGATCTGTAGTTGAAGAAGTAGTAGTTGATGAGAGAATTCAAGGCATTGAAACTTCTTAAGAGCAAGACAGTGGTGAGAGTTGTATGGAAGATTTGCAGCGAATCTGGCAATTTTGTTGTAGGTTTGGTCAAGTTTGGAAAAAAGAGTAGACTGAATGTTAGTAAGGATAGGGGCAGCACACAGTAAGCATGGTAAGAGGAGTGACTGAGCCAGAGAAATTTTGGAGATAGGTGTGAGGAATTTCTGATTTCTGTAAAGTAGACCAAGTTTCTGTTTTTTTTAATGCATTGATGGATGTGTAGGTCAAATTTTAATTTATTGTCAGTTATGGTGCCAAGTAGTTTGGTATGAGGTTCAGCTTTAATATTATGTTGTTGAGGGAGGTGATGACAAAGGAGTTGTTGTTGTGCCAGTGTTTTATGAAGGAACAGAAAGAGTTTTGTTTTTTTAGGATTTAGTAATAACTGATTATCACAAAGCCATGTTTCTACAGCTGAGGAGGAGTCCTGAATGAGTGTTTAAAGGTCTGGAATACTATAGGACTATAGGTGGTAGAGATGAGTGTCGAATCATCAGCGTATTCTAACAGAGTAGAGAGTTTGTAAGCAGAATGTAGTTTATTTGTGAAGATATTGAATAGGAGAGGGGCCCAGGATTGATTCTTGAGGAACTCCTGTGTTGACTGGATGAAAGAAGGAGAGGATAGTTTGCCAACAAACAGAATTTTGCCTATTAGAGAGGTAGGTGGAGAACCAGCTAATTGAGGAGCTGGAGAGGTTGAGGTCAGAGATTTTATTTAGAAGTTTAGAGTGAGAAACAAGCTCAAAAGCCTTTGAAAGACTAAGGAATAAGCAGAAAATAAGCATGTTGTTATCACGGGCCTCAGCTACTGTATGGGTGAAAGAGAGTAATGCAGTGGAAATACTGTGGTGGGGCCAGAAACTGAGTTGGTTGGAGGTAAGCAGGGTTATTGTCTAATAGATGTTTGAGTAGCTGAGAGCATTTCTCAAGAAATTTATAGATGGGGACAGAATGGCAGTAAGCCTCAAGTTAGAAGGATCAGTGGAGTTACCACCCTTATGTAGTGGGATTGTGTTTCTGAAAATATAGGTGGAGTTTTAAAAGGGTGGAAATAAAAGAAAGGGAGCTATGGTTAAGAAGCAACAAGAATTATTTAGAGGGACTGACGTGTTAAAGTATTGCAGAATATGAGAAATCTCATATAAGAAGAAGAGGATCAACTGCAAAATGCTAAACATAAAATAATGGATTGCCTCAATAATATACACAAGTTTAGAAAAATTGCTCTTAAGCAACTGTTTTTTGATAATACCACTAGAGTACAAAAACTTTTAGCACAAATACTTAGGCAACAGAAAGTAGAAAGGCCTGTCAAGAAGCTTAGGGAGCCTATAACAAGGAAGGTAACAAGAGATCCTGTCGATGTATTAGAAATATTATGGAAATTCTATGAAAGCCTGTATAAAGCAGAGAAATATGGAAATCAAGAAAAGATACAAATGAAATGTTTATGGAAGAATTAAATATGCCAAGGTTAGAAGTAGATGAGGCTCAATTGCTAAAAGTTAGGATAGGAGGAGATGAGATAAAAAATTGTGATGTATAAACAATCTTCAGGAAAGTCCCTAGGAATAGACAGTATTCCTGTGGAAGTTTGGAAGCTAGGAGGGAAAAAATCAATAAAGATCTGCAAGGTTTTGTTTAACAGTATTTTAAGAGAAGTACCAACATTCTGGAAGAAAGCAGTGGAAGCTGTAATACCTAAACAGGGTTGAGATCCATCAGGTCCAGCTTCATACAGGCCTATTTCAATACTAAACCATGATTATAAATTATCTGTAATGGCTCATTGAATAGCATATATAATGCCAAAATTAATAGATGTGGATCAGTGTGGTTTTGTGGAGAGAGAGAGGCAAACACTAGATAATATTAACAGAACAATGATGATCCAGAGGGAAGCGGAATGTAAGAAAATATCATTGTTGTTGGTGGATCTTGATGCAGAGAAAGCATCTGTCAGAGTTAAACAAAATGCACAAAAGCAGTCCGGACAAGCACCGTAAAGCCCAAAAAAATGTTAAAGTCCTTATTGTGAAGGCTGTTTGCAGTACAAGCTGCAACACTGAAGTTGAAATCCACTTGCACGTATAAAGCCACACTGAAGTCGGAAAAAAACTTGAACCTTAACGCACTTTATTAAAACAAGCGTTTTCACTGTGGTTAAAACTACAGCTTCATCAGAGGCAAAAGTAAAATGCAGTGTCAGAGTCAGGTTTTTATACAACATACCCTCGCCTTAATTAGTAATGCAATCACAATGAAGGCGTGTTAGCAGCATTTCTTGCAAAAGTAAATTCAGGGAATGAAAGCTCTGTTTAGGAGCATTCTCAAAAGTATGTAGTTTCATACTTTTAAAACAATTGGAAACCATGAAACATTGATGCATCAGCAGTTTGTTACATTCATACACCAAGCAAATGTGCATTAAAAGCATGGAAGTGTGTAAGAAATATATACACAATAAAAGCAGTCTAAAAACAATGCATAACAGGTCTGCATATAAAAATGTTTATAGAAAAGTGTTTGTAAAAAAGTATCTAGTGAAATCACTACCTGCAACTATAGTTGGAAGCCTTGCTAAGTGTGAGTCTTAAAAGTAGTAAGCAGACGAAAAGCGCTTAAAATTAAATCAAGTGTGCGGACTCAATAGTTGCTTGGACTTAATTATGGGAACAATACATACTGCGGAGGAATGAGGTTTAAAAGAAGGCAGGACTCAAATGAGCTATGTAATGTTTGAAAACGATTCAGTAGTTTATAAGTGATGTATAAGGTTTACTATCATTTTTTAGATCCCATTTCATGAGATTTGCATATGTGTGAAAGTGCCGTTTTGCACACCGGAAGAACGAAATTCCACAATGTCGGACCTTACAACAGTGAATTCAGTGCAGCATTCGCTGTTGTGAAGTTCGACATTGTGATGCTGATCGCACTATAGTGGGGATCGGGAATGTACCCTTTCCCTCACTGTATTGCAATCTTGGAGTTTGTATATATATATATATATATATATATATATATATATATATATATATGTGTGTGTGTGTGTGGGCACAGGGATGCCCCCGCAAATGTGTTAGTTATTGGTGACCGGACATTAGCATGTCAACAAACTAGGAAAAAGTCCACAAACTAGTAGAAAAAAGGATCCCAAAATGAAGAGACGAGCTTTTAAAACCTGAACGCAATTTATTTTGTTTGAACAATGGAAACAGAGTTTTCACCACACACACTAGGTGGCTTCTTCAGAGGTAACAAACAGCTGTCTGAAGGACTACAGATTGTGGGCAATCATTGACTCCAACTGTGATATTAGTATAATGCAGACAGTATTAACACACACAAAATTTTGCTGCCACAGCCATGACAACACCTACAGCAAAACAAAAACATGGGGGGATTTGTTACGTTATGAAAGCAAATGCACAAGCCAAGAATAACATCAGACCAATAGATATGTGACCTGTGTCTTGGGGTAGGTGGTATGTAGAACGTCCTCCAGCATGTGGCCACAGTGCTAACTACTTCCTTGTATATAACAGAAATACTGAGTATGGGAATAACATCCACATCAAAGGCCATAATACCTCCATAGTTCACAGTCTTCATCACACCAGTTACTGAGTACAGTGTACCCTTCTACGTGTACCTCCCTACACATCAGTGATGTGTAACTGAAGTGTAACACCTTTGCCACAGTGAGCTGTCATTTTTGTTGCATAAACATTACTGTCTGATGGTGGGGATCCCCCATCAAGGTGTTACTCCTGATGCATGTGTGATAACTGTTCTGGTGATGCACACACTACATACATAGCTGTTTGACAACATTGATGGCATGGGGAATATTCATTACAGTGTGGATTGTGCCATATGTATATGCCATGCACACTGGTCAACTAGCCTGTGTTGATCATAATGTCATGTACAGATATAGGAGTGTCCTTCCTAACAACTCCAGCAGATGTTACAGTGTCAGGACAGTGTGCATGATTACCCTCATAGATTGCTGGCATGTCATAGTTGTACAAGTGTGTTTGTGCAGAACCATCTGTCATCATTCAGAATCATGTATGTTATGTCGGAAACATGGGATCACTGGTGGTATTATTCTGATATTGTCAATGACTGTGTGGGCTTCTTGTACTGTTGTCCATGACCATGTACCTGTGTCCCTCTTGTTAGAGACATCTGCTGACATTACACTCATATTAAGGCAAATCAGTTTGCACAGCTTTACAATATGCACCCTACCCCCAATTGTATATAACATCCCTGATAGATGTCCTCTATATTGTTCATGTAAGGATGCTTATCTCACAGAGACATCTTCCCCATTGTTATGTCATCTTGTGTGACAGTCACATAGTACACATTTTCACTGTGCAGTCTGTACTGTACCATATTGATATGTGATTGGTGTTCTTGCTGCAACTGTCATCCATTGACATGCCCACATCTGCTGTACATTAGGTTGTTTCACCTGTCCCCTTTCCCCTCTGTTTGTTCCTGTAACTCATCTGTGTGTCCCTATTCAATACACACACTTCTCCAAAGTGTTTAGTTTACATGGCAGCCCATGAGTCCATGTACCCTTATAGATTATTTATATAACTTCTGTACAGAATGCCTGGAATGGTATTGCACAATACTCTGCACTGTATACACTGTCCTGTACTGTGTTTGGAGTATATGCATAACTTATATGTTAAGCCCTGTTAATCACTGTGGCATTCTACACAATCCTGCTAACCTACTTTGCTCTGAGGTAACCAGGTTTGCTATCTGTGCTGCTTGACATAGTTTCCTGGCTGGCAACACTGGTAGCCACAAAACCACACTTGTTTACATTTAAACATGGTGTGTGGCATGAATACGTAATTAGTGTTGCTGCTTCCTGCGCATTATCACTCAAACATGTAATCTCTGTGTAGGCTTCATGCAAAGCCTACACAGAGTTTACTGAATCCCAAGGATAGTGTAAGACGAGATCAAGAAAATTTTGAAGAAAATTTAAATGAAGATATTGAACTTGTTAGGAAACCATTTTATAGATACATAAGATGTAGAAGGAGTAAAGACATACAAATTAATGAATTGTGGGTAAATTCGCAAATTTATTCTGTGACACAATATATTATAGATATATTTACAAAACCACATGCAAAGCAGTTTGGCTCTACAAAGGGGGTGATCAATTGTCCTAGTGACATCTAGGTAATCTCAGGCAATGAAATCAAATTAGATCATATGAAAAAAGAATTATGCAAACTGGAGCCAAACAAAGCACAGGGATGAGACAAAATTAGTAATAATGACCTGAGAATACTTCAGCAAGAGCTTACAGTACCATTATATCTATTATATACTAGGTTGTATAAATATGAGGAGATTCTTCACATTGGAGACATGTACTTGTTAAACCTATCTTTAAAGGAAAAGGGGAAAAGGACAAACCTAGAATCATACAGAGAAGTGAAAGTGTCCTTTAATATTGTGGAAAAAGTAATGGAGCAGGTAATATTGTATAAGTCATTATCAGAATTGCAAAGGCTGGGACTTGAAACCATATATCAGCATGCATATGTTGAGAATAGCTCTATTACCATCTGTAGCATGATCTATAACAGTATAATGACAGCTGTGTATAACTGTATTATGATTTAATTCATATAGCTTTAACTTCAGCATATGACAGGAACATACACAAAACACTGATCAATAAATTAGAACAACTAGGTATTGATGTAGTCTTTATAAGATGAATAGCTGCATGGCTTACAAATAGAACATAGTGAGTATTAATGCAACAACTGGACAGGTGAAATTCGAGGTTATAGTCATGGTGTCCCACAGTGATCTGTCCTTGGGCCATACTCGTTTAGATTGTATCTTTCAGATCTATGTTTTTTCATCTGAGGTGTTCTACGGCCTGTATGCAGATGACTTGAAATCGGGTAAACTAATTACATGTGTTACAGATAGGATATGTCTGCAAAAGAACTTGGCTAAATTGATCATTTGGGCACAGCAGAGTAATATGCTGATAAATACATCAAAAACTAAGTATATAAGATTTGGAAGATACAAATTGAAAGGTGAATATTTAATACAGCCCACAATTATTGCAACTGTAGATTCATTTAAGGACCTGGGTATATGGATAGATCCAGCTTTGAGTTTTTCTAATCATATCAACCAGTTGTTTAATGATAGCTATATAACTATAGGTTATATAAAATATTTATAAAGTCTAGGAAATCAGGAATGATGAAGTAATTTTTTATTTGTTACATTAGATCCAAACTTGTGTATGGAATAACAATATGGAAACCTTGTAAGTAAACAAGCATGAGTAAACTGGAAAGAGTACAGTGGAAATATACCAAGGGCATCCATGGATGTGAACATTTAAGTTATTATGAAAGACTAAAATATCTGAACTTATACAGTTTGTCATGTAGATATTTAAGAGGAGACCTTATTCAGGTATACAGAGTATTTAGAGACAACTACCTATTTGAATGTTTGGGGTTATCAAAAAGGGGTAGAGGATCATCAGGTATCCTATGTAGAAGATTCAGTGGGAATGAGAAGTGTACCAATTGGTTCTTTGAGAGAGCAGCTGATGCATGGAATAGACTCTGAAATTACACTAAACCAAGCACTGCTGTAGATTTTGTTAAGAACAGCTTGTACACTTATTATGGGAACAACTATTTTGGTATATTGGCAGGCTAGAAGTGCATTAATGCTCATGCTTGACATATTTGTATGTATGTATCCCAGGTAACCCAAGCTGGGTAGCTGGACACCCGATAGGCCAGTAGCTTATTGACCCAGGACTTTTGGGCTCTTATGGTGGGCACACACACTAGCCAATAGGGACACATGCACTGTTAGTTTGCGTTCCCAGTTTAGGTTGGAGTAGACTGGGTCATCAACCCATTTATCACCAGCAAATACCCATGCTGATTCGGTGACATTAGTCAACATGAGCGAATTATCTAGAGACAATTTTTACACCATTTAGTGGCTAGTCCTGACATGGTGTCCAGTCTCTGATCCATGTTATTCTATCTTGAGGATGCTGTGTATTACAGTTGATGCCCAAAGTGGTTGGTCTGTATAACCATTCCCCCTGTAGGAAACATCTATAATCTGTGCTGCTCTCCACAACTCCATTCTTGACTGAGTTTGAGGTGGAAACACTCTGCATGTTTTTGGGAGGTAGGAGGAACCCACTCACAGGGATAATATGCAAACACCTTACAGGCATTGGCCAGAGGATAGGATTGAGTCCTGTACCTTGTGCACAGGATGAGAAGAACCTAAACATTATGCCAAGAAAGAAGAGAGAAAAAGCAAAAGAAAGAAAAGGGAAAAATAATGGAAAAGTAAAGCAAGTACAGAGCTAGGATTTATAGAGTAATTCCGTTAAGGAGAACTTTTAGATATTGCTGTAATGTCAGTGGGAATTGTGTTCCAGGCTGTGGCCACTGTGTTTGAGTATAAGCTATGACTTATAGATTTTTTTGGTTTATAAATTTCAAGGATTTGTTTCAGATATAACCAAAGTGGGCAGTTTGGAAGGTAAAGGTTAAGAATAATGCTGGTCACTGGACAGGATGAAGATTTGCACATTTTATTATGAGCAAAGAGGATTTGAGTAAACGTGGGGTAGTAGTGCATCTCAAGGCAGTTTAGTTGTTTGAGAACAGAATAGTGATAGCATTGTGGGGATGATTAGTTGCATATCTCGCTACCTGATTATAGCACAGCTTGTTTACTTCTGAACTGTACAGATTTTTGCAGAATGTCCATATTTTTGCCTCATATTTTTGATCTGTTTCTCATAAAATTTGTGATTTTCTAACAATTCACTGGGATGATCTGAGGATTAAAGTCACTAAATAATGGCATACATTTGTGTTTCAGACTTCATATCCTTCAGAAAATGCATGCTAAGACAAATCCTGTTTTTATAGGAACTTTCTAAGTTTATAAAAGCAATTTTTAAAATCTGTCCTTATTTTTGGGCCTTTGTTCCCCCATTCTGTCAGGCTTTGTCCAGATTTTTTTACACTAAGAGGTTGAGAGGTATGCACAGCTGTTGTTTTGTTCTTGGTGAGATCTGAATATTGGTGATTATGAGTGACACATAAAGTAGAGAAGGATGGTGATATGCATTAGCAAGTGTGGATATAGAGGAGTTGGTAAGGAATTTTTTTGGTCTGTAGACCATATGACGTTTTTGGTGTATTGTTTTATAGAATTGTGTATGTGAAGATCAAACTTTAGTTGATCGTTTGTTGTGGCACCATGTAACTTTCTGTGTGATGCAACTTTTATTTCAGTGAAGATACTTTAAAGTTCATTTTAAAGGGTTGATATTTGGGAAGAAATATGGGTAATTTGTTTAAGAAGTTAGTTTTTACTGAGTACATTTTCAATAGAGTTGAAGGTATTTTGAGTGATGGTTTGTAAACTGGGAAGACTATCAGAATAGCAGATAATAATGGAGTCATCTGGGTATTGTAGGAGAGTAGCTCATGTGTAGATTAATAAATATGTTAAAGAGAAGATAGCCAAGAATGGAGTCTTATGTGACACCAGTATTAACTAGGAGAAATGGAGAGTAAGTACAGAGCCACTTAACTGATTGTTGTCTGTTGGATAAGCAGCTAGAAACCCAGTTAAGTGTTGTATTACACAGGCATACAGAAGACATTTTGGTGTGAGACACTATATAAAACACTTTTGAGAGATCTAAAAAGTGGAAAGTGACTAGTTTATTGTTATCTTTGCGTTTAATGATGGTGTCCAAGAAGGCAACCAGGGCAGTTGTGCTGCGATCTTGGCAAAAGCCATGTTGAGTGTAGGTTAATAGGTTTGCTTGGAGTAAATTTTGTAAAAGATTATTTATGGCTACATTTTTCTAATATTTTAGAGAGGGTTGCAATATTGCAATAGACATAAGATGGTTATTTCAGTGGAGTTACCCCCCCCCCCTTTGTGAAGTGGGATGATGTAATTTTTTTTTCCCAAGGAGATGGAACACTTATGTTTTCTTAGTGAATGCTTTATGTGGGAAATAGAGACAGATATTAATGAGAAAGTAGGGTTATTTGAAGTAGGAGGTTTATTAGGGCTAGAGTGGTTTTGTAAAGAGTTATGGGTGAAGGTAGCTATGGAGTCTATAAAATGGGAGTTACATTTAGTAGTAGTTTCTAAGGGAGAGATGTCTGGGCAGTGGATTGAGACACTTGGTGTTCAGGGTAATCTTTGTTTATAGAACAGCAAAATTTGGGGGGATCATTTTATTCTCCTAAACAGATCCTTTTAAGGCCTGCAACTACATATATGTTGGTTGTTAAAAGAATTAAGAACATATATTCCCCTATAAAGTTTGACTGGCTTCAGACTCTTATTTCAGCATAACTGGCGCCATTCTGTGGTTGGTTAAAACATAACTAGTTACATAATTCAGCTATTTAGAAGAAGCTTGTAAAGAATTTACACTGTTGGTAAATCCATACTGGAACAAAACATTGGTTTATATTCCCATCATAAATTATTAACCATAAAGACTTAATTGCAAAAATATTTCCAAACTTCAAATATAATGGAATACACACCGACAGACATTCTATGCCATAATAGCCTGACTTCACTGCGTATTTGGCATTGGGGCAAGGTAATGGATAGGACATATAAATAAAAATCCCTATGTCCACAAGTATGAAACTATACTAGAATGACTCCATCTCCTGTGAAGTAATAGGTGGATTTTGGATTAGGCCCCACTGGATGGAGGATCGCATCAGGAGTGACTCCAGGCATCTGAGATCAGGCAGAGACACCAGTGGTAGCTGATGGTGGACTTCTTTTGGCCAAAAAATATAAAAAAAAACTGGAAGAGATGCATAAAGGAACTGCTTACCTAGCTGTATCACTATAGTACATGGAACACCATGATTACACCTTAATATTGAAGAGAAAAGCTGATACACACCACCATGGAATAAAAATAGAATTATAAATCTTTAGTAATCTGATAAAACTATTAAACTTTGAACAAAAAAGCCCTTTTTAAAATGATAAGCGCTTTCGGTTGAAAAGGGCTTTTTTGTTCGAAGTTTTATTGTTTTATTGGATTATTAAAGATTTATAATTCTATTTTTATTCCATGGTGGTGTGTATCGGCTTTTATCTTCAGTGTTACATTGTCCTTTCCGATACCACCTTTGACAGCTAGAAGAGAGTTTTTCTATTTCTTCTTTTGATTATTACACCTTAAAGTTGAGGAAAAGACAGGTTTGTTAAGCATATTTCTGTTGTCAGAAGGGTGCTTAACAAGCTTCTTTTAAGCACCTCTCACCTGTGTTAAGCTCTTGCCTCATGCCACAGCATTGACAGTAGTGAGCAGTACTAAATGAATTGTGTTCAACATGTTTTCAAAGCTGTCTGTGCTTCCCGCACTATCCAGCACTCCTCTGTGGTTGCCAGTGTGTGGCAGTATTAAGTGTATTACAGTCTCAAATCTGAAAAACACTTATTACTCCTCCATTTTTTCTCTGATTATTGCAGTACACGGGAGCAAGGTAAAGTTCATACACTGCAAAGAATTATAATTGAATCTTACTAATCATAACCATGCTTGTTATATGCTGTCAACATAGGTGTCAAAATTCAAGTCTCAAGCCTTGCTGTTGAGGTGAATTTATTCATATCCATGTCTTGAACACAAAACAGATTTGTGACCCTATCATGATCTTCTGAATTCTAATTCTGAAAATCTGCATTTTTTGGAGTTGAAACACGATGATGGTTTTTAATAGGATAAAAATTTGTTAAACATTTTATCTAGGAAGTTTTTTTATACAGCCAAAAATTTCCCATCTAGTCATTTACAGTGAAAGGGGTCAAGAGACTGGCTGTATAATGCTGGAGTAATAGTAAGAAGCTTTGCATGTGGACATATATTTGCTGGGATCGTTCCAACGTAAATCTGTAGTGGAAATTCACAAAGTGTTGTGACATAGCTTGCTCATTTTCAGAAATACTTTCCATATCGTTTCTAGATTTTAGTATAGAAACAAAAAGTATTCTGCTTAGGTTTGATGGCTACAGAATGCTTTGTAATTAGCATATGAAATCAGATTTTACATTTTCAGTATCAATTGGGTGTAGTAACAGGTGCTGGAAAGGGTGGAATCCTGTGTCATAATAAATAGGTAATGAGTATCCCGTAATTTCAATTTTAACAAAACAAAAGAAAAAGGAGTGGCATATCTCAAACTTCCTCCTGAGCTGGGACAAAAATACTTCATAGTGAAGGTTATACATTTATGTCTTATTGGTTGCTCAGTATTTGGTCAGGATAAAAAACTTTATCCCAGCACAAAACAACCAAGCATATATGTGAAAGAATTGTATCTTCTGAATTCCCTAAATTTTGAAGTTTTGTGCTGCTTTTTGGGAATGTGCAGTCATAGCCTGAAGGCCCTCTGTATGATAGCTGTTACTGTGGATGGAAGGGCTTCAGCATTCAGGTTCTCTTGTGTAAAAAGCCATACTTTGTGTTCTACAGATGGAAGACCTCCCTGAAAAAGTTTTCCTTCAACATGATTTTCAAGTTCTCCCTTTATGATACATTTCAGCTTCTTTTGTTTTTCCCAAGAGTCCAAAATGCAGGAATGCTCAGTGACTTAGATATGATTCAGTAATTCTGGTTCTGTTTTATGGGAATAAAGGAGTCCTTAATTTCTGAAACATTTTTCAGCCTTTTTTCAGATTGAGAAGCTGTTAGCTATGTATATGCACTACATTATTTTTATAATACTAGCAGGATTCCCTTTCTCTTTGTAATGCTGCAGAAGACCATTTCATTAGAGACATAGCTACTACCACTCATGTCTGCTGTAAGAATCCATTCATGGAGAGCATCTCTGCTGTGGTCACTACCTTTTAAGTGCACATATTCACAAAGTTTTGTAGATAGATCTGGCTTCTTCAATCAGGTTTGTCCTCCAAGACATTCTTTTCTCGACAGTTCCTTACCATGGTCTGTCTACCGTATCCCAGGTAATTTTTGCCATTTAGCTGCTTGGGAGACTGCCTTGTAGAAATGATCCATTTCAAAAGTTCTTCTAAAGCAAGATAGTGCTGATTTGTGAGTGCTCACTACACCTGTCAGTCTTTGAGAAGAACATCCTGAATGGGACCTTTATTCTTCTTCCCTATGCCTCTGAATATTACTTCAGTCTGAATTTTTATCATTATTAGAGTATAAGGTTTATTGTACTGAACATTTTCCAGAGCAATTTTTATTTATCAGATGAAGACTTCCTTGTTCATATTAAGATCAAGAGTAGAGAGCTTTGCTGAGGACCTGTCCCTTACATTCGGCACAAATGATGCAAGTGTAAGCATGAGGACACTCACTTGTGGACTGGGGTACTGAAAGTTTTTATCATAGTGCAGCTCTAAAGCAGGAATAATTACACTGATTAGGCTTACTTCAGAATCCTTCTTGAAGACTTCTGGTTATTGTGAGCAGTCACATATCAGTACTTTGCAACCAAATGATGGAGGACTTTTAATTTGTCTTTTCCCATATAACCTTGTCAAAATATAATATGTTTGATTTGTGCTTGTGCATCTGTTCTTATCCCAGTCTGATATGCATAGAATACAAATATAGATATTCCTTTCACAGCTGTTAGGTAATATAACTGATAATTTAAACAAGTTAACAACATAATTTTTTCTGAATCTTTTGTGTTTTTGAGACAGAAGGCATTTATTTTTTTTCTCTGTCTTATTATTTGATTTTTTTTCTTTCTATAGGTCAATATTGATCTATTTGATGAGCCTGGAGTATTCACTTTGAAACCATGCCCAAAAACCCGATGTATTTATTCTACCCAAAACTTGGAAGAAGATGCTGGAAAAAAATTAGCATTAGGTGAGCTCCATATCCATACATCAAAAATAAATTTGATACTGAAAGCTATCAGTTTGCAAAGTGTTCCAAAGCCCTGCTATTGGATAAAGGGACATGTCACTGCAGTAGATAATAAAGTACTTAAAAAAATCATTGTTTAAGGTAGCCATGTCGAGCTAAAGCAGTAACAATATACTTTTGTGAGTAGTATTTTGGTATGCTTTTGAAAACAGTGAAATATAAGTTTAACTGTGTCGTTTTATATAGAGAGTAAAAGTGTAACTGCTTAAGGAACATGGTAGTAATTTAAAAGATGTTGAATAAACGTTACTTAAGGAGGTATGGTGGCTATTCTTTTATAGAGAAGAGTTTACAAGATTTGTCAAATCTATACATTTTTTTGTTGAACAGTAACACTGTGTTCCATGTAAGCTTGAAACATTTTCTGCTATAATTTATAAGTCAAGAATAGTGAGAAAATGTCTAGTTTCCAAGTGTAGGCTTCCTTTATGAACAGTACGAATATCAGCATCATACCCATACTGTGGTGTCATCTTACAAATTAAAGTAGTAGTGGGATCGCTGGACTTCTGCCATTATATTTCTTCAGACTTTTTCCAGCTATGACTTCAGACAACTGAATTCCCCTGTTGACCAACTGAACATAGATAATATAAATAATTTCTAAGACCACCTTTCTCAAGTTGTACAGAACATGACACAGATATATCTGCAAAGTATTTACATGAAAATACTGAAGTCAGTTCAGTAAGGACTTGAGTGGTAGGTGCATTGCTTTAGTCAGGATTAGTGCCTTGTCATTATATAATAAATGAAAAAAAACAACTTTTATTTGGTCGACTAAATTTAACACTAGGAAATATTAGCAGAATGAATTAAATTGCTGTGAGACATTTCTGAGTATTACTATTACAAATTAAAGACCAACAAGGGCCTATGAAATAAGCACTGAGTTAATTTGTTTTTATGTTATACCATCCCATTTTATAGAAAACATTTCTTTGAAAAAAACAGTAGCTTTGTTTCTTTTGAGAGGAAATTGACTGCATGGTCTCAGTTTATAATACAAAATATATTTCCTATTCCATAATACCGTGTGCACATCCATACTTTTTTAAAACATGAGTTATAGCAGGTCTGCAAATTAACTAAAATAAATATGTAGTATAGTTTTATTCTGAGACAACCAAGTAACAAATCCAGTTTTAGAACCATTCAGGTACAAAAAAAGTACAGTGAAATTTATTGAATTAGTTGAGGTAAAGGAAAGTGAAATAAAGGGACAAAAACAAATCTGTGAGGATTATCATTTTAAGTGAGCTACCAAAGCTGTTTCTTCACTTAAGCAAAGGTGTGCTGAGCTCTTAAGGCTGCAAGGTCCAAAAGCCTTAGCAGTTTCTTTAGTTATTCCATCATTTGATGATGTCTTTAAGACACTGCCTGTGAAAAAAGTTTTTAAGCTGTTTACTTCAAAAAAGCATGACATTCATTGCAGGATTTTAGGACATGTTTGTATTCATTCTCTGAGACACACTTTATCCAGTTCAGTGTCATGGGGAAGTTGTAGCTTGCCCCTGCACTTAGTTGTAAAGCCAGAGACAGTCATCCTGGAAAGCACACCAGTCTGTCATGGAATGCACGGATGCACACAGACCCTCATACACTGTGTGCACACCTACTGGTAATTTGGAGGATTCTCGTTTCATCTATATATGTCTTTGTGATGTTGCAGGAAACCAGATCACCTACTGGCATCCCATGAGGACACTGATAAGACATACAGACTCCACACAGAAGACAACCCAGTCAGTCGTTCATAAATATTTATATAAGAATCAAATCTCACAGCTTACTCTGTGTTATAGACATACCTGTTTCAAAAGCTTCAAAGAAAAAAGAAACTCTAAGTTTCCTGCCCTGTGATAAAGATAACAGAACAAAGGACAGAGTTCAGGAGAAGAATGTATAATTCTGTGCTGGCTGTTGGGACTACTCACTACCAAGTCCATATGGCTCAGTAAAGGAAAGTATGTATTAAGGAAATATATCTAAGTTTTTCCAAACACATAACTAGTCTGGGATGCACACACAGAGAATATAACTATCGCACAAATGATGCTGGTCTGAAGACAACTGTCACATGCCCTCTAAGAAAACATTGCCAGTTTAGAACTCAACCTTTCTAGGGGATGTCAAACGAAAGCTCCTAAATACACCTTTAGCTATTGTTACTACATAGGATACTACTGGAAAAAAGTGCCAAAAGACCTGGAACAAAAGGGGAAGGCCCTGCAGACATGCAAGCAAGTATGTTACTCCCATATTCCTTAGTACAGCAAAAACTTTCCATGTAAGGTGTGGCTCTTTAACAAAATGCAAAACACAAAGCAGCAATCTAAGGAGTGCCAGTAGTACCAAAGATAGCAATAGGGGCTGCTGGATACAGCACTTGACATTAGGACCATAGCTTGACTCAGAGTAAGACCCTTTCCAGGTGACTGCATAGTGATAACCTGTCTTCCATCTCCAACCCACAAGTAGATCCTCCTCAATAATTAGCTGCAAACTTGTCTTCTGTTTTGTACCCCTAGGTAAATTTTATTTATTAGCTGGTTCTTTATTGACATTTGTTTACTGAAAAATTACCTGTTTTCGGGTGAGACACCAGGAAGAAAGCTCCAAAATATTACATGAAAGCAAAATAGCAGAATATAGCAAATATAAACATTTGACATAAACTGTAATGTTTGTATAAGAACAATATAATATAACATAGTTGGAAAGGCTGTAGTTTTTGCAAGTATACAGTACAATATACTTCAGATTAACAAAATAAATAGATTGTCTGATGAAAGAACTAAACTTAATTTGTTTAAATTACAAAAGATAAAGAAGAGAGCACTTTAAGCAAAAATATGAAATAAGTAAGGAAAATATATGACTTCAAAAGAAATAGAGTGCCTGAGTAAGAAAAGGATTATTAATAAGTTGGCAAAGAGAGATGAGAGAGAGATTGGTTAGTAAAGAAAAGAATATATGTGTAAATGATAATAGAAAGTATGTTTATAAAGTCAATAGAGAAAGAGATATTTACAAATTACAAATAATTATTTGAAAGATATGTAATTTGGGAGCATAATAAGTGTTAGTAGTCAAATAGTAAATGGTAGTATGGTAGGGAAAACAACTATTATAACTGAAGGAAGTTAAAGGAAAGAATAGCTGCAAGAAAGTGGGTAGGATAAAACTGTGGTTAGAAGATGAAGGCTGGGTGAAAGATAAAAATGGTTATAGGATGGCGCTAGCCTAGTGTGGAACATGAGCAGAGCCAGGAATTAGTTAAAGATATTTTTAAAGAGGTTTTGAACATATGCAAGTTGGGAGATAACCTTATTGTTATAGAGAGCAAGCTGCAGGATTTTGCTATAACCTTAGCGTATTGGGAGCATCCTGCAGATTATTTTGTGTGTGTATGATAAGGACTTGTTTATAATTTGATCTTAAGGGACATTTTTGGGTATAATTTTGGAAAACTGTATTAAAAGCTGATCAGGCAGAAGGATTGTTTCTTATTATTATTATTTATTTTTTTTTTTGCTGTGATTAACTGGGTGGTATAAGATGGACAGAGTTCTAACCAATTTAGTCCTTTTAGTGCAGTATACTAGTGGCTTTGACTGGGTTTGTTAGTAAAAACATGTATAATCTTTATTTCTTTATTTTTATTTTATTTTGCTTTTGTTTACTGGGTTTGTCTGTTTGGGTTTAGTCAAGAAAACCCTTTTCAGTGGAGGCCTAAGGAGAAAAGCTCCAACATATTAGAAACATTTTTAAAAAGACATTCCTTAATATACATTCACTGACATTAAATAATATACATTAACAATTACACAGACATTTCCTAGTTGTTTTACATTCATATGAAAGTAGCGGGCAACTATTCCAATGTAAAATATAATTATGCATTAGTAGATGTTGAACACTGAGCATTTGAAGAGATGTATTAGTGGGTTTATTAGACAGATAATAGATCATGCGATTAATGCTTAGACATTCAAAGCAATGGAGGTGATGGAAGGAACTAGGTAGGAGAGAAGATGTTAATATTGTAGTTACGAAGTGGGGTATAAAGCAGGTTCAGAGAAAATTATATATGGCTATTATAAGGCTTATATATTGCAAGTATAGAGGTGTGGGGTGAGCAGTGTCAGAAAACAATGTATACAGTTGGAGGAAGCTATTGAAACTCTTTGGGTGTTGGTGAAGACTGGTTGTATAGCACAGGATTATGAATGAAGAGAAATGGTTTGATATATGGCAACCTGAAGATAACAGTGGCATTTATACTGGAAATGTACAGGAGCAGATCGATTGATCTGATAGGTGAAGTTTTAGTTATTTTTAAATGCGTTTTCATTCTAGATAGATTTAACTTGTAGGAGGATGAGGTTCTATACTTTAGCTACACTATTTGAATATAGAGCGTTATCAACAGTATTAGCTGATTTGGTTATATTGATTAATAATGTTTCTCTACAGCATCAGATTCTATTGGGGGATTGGTATTGTACTGAGTTGTTAAGGGCTGGGCAGTTTTCTTACTTAAAGATAAGTCTGTGTATTGCAATTAGCTGAGAAAGAGCTAGGTGAGGTGATAGTAGTTCTAATGAATTTAATTTTCTGAGGACTAGGCAGTGGTGTGTTCCATTATAGTTTACTGCAAATTTGATTATTTTCTTATAACATTGTTCAAGTTTGGACAGTTGTGAGGCTTGAAGATGAAGTTTGGGGCAGCATAGAGGAGAGATGGCAGTAGGAAAGTAGAGGCTATACATCTGGCTATTTCAGTGAGGTGGTTTTTGCTCTGTATAATGTGCCTGAATTTTTGATGAATTTTAACTACATGTGATAACATGGTGGTTGAATTTCAACTGGTCAATAGTGATACCCAAAAATTTTGTGTGGATTACTCATTCTCTCACAGTGGTGTTGGCAGACGCAATAGTTAATAGTGTTGTTTTGGGGTGAAGAGCACCGATTTATTTATTTTTTAGGGTTTAATAGTAGTTATGAAGTATTTAGCCATGCTTCAATTGATAAGAAAGATCGTTGTGTAAGATTTTGGAGTTTAGAGAGTGATTTGGTAGAGCAGATTAGGGTTGTGTCATCAATGCATTGAACTAGGGTAGCATTTTTTTAGCAGTGTACAGGTCATTAATGAATATGTTGAAAAATATGAGGCTTAGTATAGATCCTTCTGGGACACCAATCCTTACTGGCATGAAGATGGAAAAATCATATTTTTTATTACATTGCTTCTGCTTTAGTTGAGAAGATGTTATGGAACCATTGCAGTGAAGAGATGGTGATTTCTAAGGCTGAACGTTTATATAAGAGTTTCTAATGAGAAACAGTGTCAAAAGCTTTTGGTAACTCTAGGAACATGGTGGAGACTAGATTTCCAGCATTTCTATGGCTGTTGACAACAAAATTCAGCAAAGTAGTAGTTGTGCTGTAATGAGGATGGAAGCCTTGTTGGGTGGAAGACATAAGCTGGTTATGTATTACATAGCTGAGAAGTTGCTTATGAATACATTTTTCCAATATTTATTTAATAGGGGAGATAAAATGGCAATTTGGCCTATAGTTTGAATGATCTGCATTGATTCGATCCTTGTGAGGTGGAATAACAAATGATTGCTTCCTTAGTGATGGGACTTTATTTTCAGATATGGATCAATTTAATTTATTAGAACTAAAACTGGATGTGCAATAGTCTCAGCTGCTATTTTAAGATATTCATCAGGTAGATTGTCAGGAGTAGTTGTAGTAGGCATTCATTTTTTGAAGTATTCTTGATGGTATCTTTGGGAACTGGCCGGAAGGAGAAATGTTGAAGGAGGTCATTTGATTGAATAGGGCTTCAAGAACTTGATCAGTTACCTAGCTGGTCAGTAACTGCACTGTCTGTATAAATTGGGTATTGAATTGGTTGTCTGTGGTTTGTTTCATTTTGTTTATGTGTGTTTGGTGTTGGTTATGTAACTTGTCCTAGATGTAACCATCTATTGACTGAGGCCCAGAATAGTTTTGGATTATTAGTGTGTATAGTTTGGATGAGTAGTGTATTTGTTGTCATTGGCGATAAGTTGTTTGTTAGGTTTCTTAGTTGCCTGTATTCTAACAAAGAAGGAGATGCTTTATTTGTTGCCCAGCCCTTCCATATTGTGTCTAGCTTTTCTGAGTTGTTTAATTGCTAAGGATACCCATGGAGAAGGGTTGGCTTGGACTTTTTTAATTTGAGGGGGCTAATGTTTTTAGAATACCTAGGAGGATTTGTTTGAACTCAGAGACAGCATCATCTGTGAAGAAAATCTTAAGCAACTCCCTTTTAAGGAGATGTGTATTAATAAAAGTGTTTTCATGAAAGGTAGTACGTTTTCTTACCCAGCTATAATGAAGTATTTTGGGGCTGTTACTTTGGTATCTTTTGGTGTAGATTGGTAAGTGATCACTTAGGCTGTCTGATAGAGTCCCATGGGATTTTATTTGGACAGGATGTTAGGATCCACTCAAGATTTGATTGTCTGGTGTTGGCTTTTGTTATATCTATTTGGTTTGGTTATAAGTTGGGTGAATTGTACAGATGCATATTATTGGCTATATTTTCAGGTTTTATGGTTTGCCAGTTTATATTAACATCACCCAATATTAATATTTCATGTGGGATTTTTGAGGAGGCCTAGCAGAGAATATCTTTCACTGTGTTAGCATTGTTATGTGGGTTTATGTATTTATCCATGAAAGCGATTACCTTCAGTGTTTAATTTTAGCATGGTTAGTAGGATTTCTGCATTAGTGAAAATTGGCAGGGTGTGAAGGAAAATGGAGATATCCCTTTTTAAAGAAAATAGTGACACCACCAATTTTTGTTGGCTGTGACTAATCTGTTAGAACCTGGCAGGGTAATTTGTTCATTTTTTTTCCTGGCACAGCCAGGTTTCTGAGGAAATTAAGAAGACTGTAATGTGTAGCGCTAGCCATGCGTCCACTTCAGAGTTTATTATAATACTTTGTTAGTTAGTATGGTATATATGTAGGCCAGGGTAGGATTGTGCATGAGGTGGTAGAAATAAAGGAGCTGATGTGGATATTGCATCTGGTGTCTGAATATACCGAGTTGGGCCTGGGTGTGAGTGGATATCACTGCTACGTTCTACGGTTATTGAAGTATGATGATATGGGTAGAGGAAATGTTGCTTGGATTTATGTTTAATCTCCAGTTTGTGACTAAATGGCTGTTGCTTTGGATAACTGTACTTGTATAGTAGGATATAGCAGTACTGATATAGACAGAGTGTTATTGGAAGAAGTTGTTCAGAAGTATTTTGATCAGAGGATACAATATGTTAGAATTCTGACGGTAATGGATGCTGGTAGGATGTTGTGTGCACAAATAGAAGAAATAATAGTATGAGAAATTGTAGGAAAAATATGTTTTTGAACTATAAGAAGTAGAGGGGTTTGAAAGGATAGATGATGCAGTTAGGACAGGAAGTGGGGTGGTTATTTGGGTAAAAACTAGAAATTTAAATGTAGAATAATATATTGTGTTTAGTCTTAAGGCTTTTATATATATATATATATATATATATATATATATATATATATATATATATGATTCTGAGATGTGTAAGTGAGTATAACTGTGGAGAATATTGATATGAATAAGGATAATGTGTATGTTGGGTAGTAAAGCAGAAAAGTACTGATTTAATTGTGTATGGATGTAGAGAGAAATTGAGGGTAGCAGGTGTAAGCAGTATAGAGAGAGATGAAAGGGAAGGCTGAGAGATGATATAGAGGAAGAGAAGAAATATAAATATTAACCTGACTGTAGCATATGAAAAAGACTACAGTGATAAATGAAGGTGAGGGAATCTTGCTATAACATTGCTTGCAGATGTATTTAGTGGTATGGCTGTTGGCTGGTCAGCTGATTTTAGATGTGGCTGTAGTATGGTAATCTGTAAAGTGACATAGTGGGGTGAGAAATAATTATGTAAAGCATCTTTGCAGCAGAGACAAAAAAGAATAGGTATATAAAAATACTGAATACTAAGGGGGATTAGAGATGAGATGAGAACTCCAACCAGCTTTTAACTAGGTCTTGTACCAACTGTGTCAAGCTTTGGTGCTTTTTTCAATATTAGACATAAAAAAACAGAAGATCAGATGAATTGCATATTCAGTACGAAACTGCAATTAGGACTGCCTGAATTCTTGCTTAATTGGCAGGATGACAGTAAAAAGCATTTTTCTAATAAATGGTATGTGTATAGAAGTTGACTCTAAATATATCACTAAAGGGAATAAAAATTCCCCCATGACTTGCAACAAAGAAGAAGTTATTCTAAGTTTTTCTATACTTATTAGAAAGGCAACATTTTAGAGGGCATATCCACAATCAAGGCAAGAAAAAACAAAGCTAGGATGCCAATTAGAAGTAAAGAGTGGTAAAGGAAAGGTAACAATCATAAAAATAAAATCTAAATGTGATTTATTTCAAAAATACTAATGATGACCCTGTTAAGATGACAGAGTCCAACATTGATTTGAGCAGCAATAGTAAAGATACAGAGCAAGGTACTGAAAGTAATAGGAAAGAAACAAGGGAAATACTGATAAGCATGAGTGATTCTGACTTTGGAAGCTGTTTTCTTAAGGAGGGGACAATTCATAGGATCATAGGAAGTTACTAGACTATTGGCTCTGATGCCCTTATAAGCCTAGCCAAGAGTTTAACCCATGTTTAGACAAGTCTGCACCCAAAGCCCCTGTCCAGCAGGGACACAGGTGGAATCCCAGGGGTGTATTCCAGTTATCTAGGTTGTGCTTGAAAAGGGATAATGAGGTACTCTGCTTGACATAGAGAGGGAGTCTATTCCACAGATGGGGGAGTCTCTGGGGCACAAATCTGTCCCGCCAACAAGTCCTATTGATGTCACAGACCAGGTTGAGGTTGCGTGTTTGGGTTACTCGAGTGGAGCTTGACTTGTGGATATGCAGCATTTCCATCAAGGCGGGGTCTGAGATTGCTTTGTATGCCAGACAGAGGTCACCTCTAAGGATTCTGTATGAAACTGAGTAGAGGGACAGGGCTTTTAGCCTATATGTGTAGGGTACATGTTTGAGACCCTGGATTCTTCTGGTGAGGAACCTCTGTGGTCTCTCCAGCTGCTGCACGTGTTTTGCAAGGTACATGCCAAAGGGAATAATTTGTAGCAAAGTAATGGGACTAACAAGCAGGCTGTAAAATAAGAATTTAGAAATTCTGTAGTTAACCAAATTGAACTGGGTAATGATTATCACATGCAGTAGGAATTATATGGTAATCATGGAGTGTTCCAATAAAGAAAGGACAAGAAATGTTCATTTTAGCTGTATCCTGAAATTTACAAATATAAATAAAAACAAGAAAAATAAAATGGGATACTAGGTGAAAAGTAAAAGTTGTGTATTTAACAATAATAGTATTGAATTGATTTTAGTAATTATTATTGAAACCAAATTAGATCCGAACCAGACCAAGAACAAAATGATGTATCCAAAGGCTCAACGGGAACAAAAATTTCAAAATGACTTAAATAAAACTCTGTTTTAATGAAACGATAAAAAATTCCACATAGATGTGGAATTTTTTTATCATTTCATTAAAACAGAGTTTTATTTAAGTCATTTTGAATTAATTATTATTGAAGATACCAATAATAATGACCAAAATGTGACAAATATGATAATAAAAATGACTTTTAGATCTTAATCTTGAACAAGTCTGTTCTATGACCATCTATAAGACATCAATGTAGATGAAGAATAGCATAATTGTTAGTGTTCTGTTTGGTCTAATTAAGAATAGCATATATGTTAGTGTTCTGTCTGGTCTAAGGTTGACTTACATTCAAGGAATATTTTATAGATTACCCCAAGTAAGTTCTAAGTTTAACAAAATGCTCATTCATGCTGGCATTAATGGCTTGCATATTACACCATTAAACCATAAAAAGAATACGATATTATCTATTAGTGAATCAGCAGAAAATGTTTTTAAAGAATTGATTTGAGTGAAATTATGACCTCATCTTTGTGAGATGAATGCATTTACACTGAAGCCCATAAATTCAGTACATAGTTAAGGCATCTCAACCTGGTCTATATTATTAAGTTGATTACTTACTTGCTGGGAAGAGTGTGTATATGACAGTTGTATATTTAACAAAGATAAGCTATGTTTGTATGCGGGTCAGGCTTCATGTCTAGCAAAATAACTGAGAAACTCAATTTTTTTTAGAATCAACAGACCTCAGACAGCTTTTGCTCATAGTTTAAGAAGATTTGTTAGTATTATAAAATGTTTCTGTTGTAATCTACAAAGCTTAGCTAAAAAGCATGATGAATTAAAAACATAATAAATGCAGGAAACTACAGAGCAATTTATGATAGTTGGAAATCAAAGGATGTATGTTTTCCTGGTTATATCAAATAAGAGTGTTTGGGTGAGGAAGCTTGAGGTGGTGGACCACTTTTGCTAATATGTGAAAACATTAAATCATCTTTAGTATCTACAGACAAATTTTTGGAATGAGTAAATTACTGACATCAATGAAATAAGTCAGAGTAATTCTATCAAGATTATCCTTTGTTTACTGTAGCCCAGATATTGATCCAGCTGCTTAGTGGGATCACTAAGTAAGTTTAACTACATCATTGATAAGGGAAATATATTATTGGGTGGTTTTAACTACCCTGATATAAAGTGGAGTAATATTACTGCTAATAGTGTATATTCCAAACAATTTAGTGATACAATCTGTTTTCACAGATTACATCAGCTGGTAGTAGAAACCACCATTGTTATTGCTACCAGTGTACTAAAGATAATTAATTATGTCTTTGTAATACTAATTGTAAGGAACTGATATTAACATATTCAAGAAAGATTCACCATTTGAAAAGAAGCTTGCAGTTGATTCATCTAATAAAAAAAACTATATATGTAACTGAAAAACCAAAAAAGTACTATGTGTGTCTTGAAGGTGGATAACATTAAATCTGATGTTGTTAATCTTCATTCATTTATGATGGATGGGTCTCGGTTCCATCCTTGGAACCATCTCAACTGATATAACAAGCTTACGCCATCTAAAAACTCTCGAGCTAAGGTTACCCATAGAGCCACTCTCCTAATCTCCTCAGATCTCGTTTGCCTTTCAAGACGTGTCAGGCCAGCTATCAAGCTAAATGTTCTGTTTTTTCGCTCTTTGACAATTTAGCAATATATTTTCTCTTCAATCTACCCCTTATCTTAGTCGTTTAAACATAATTTTCCCATCTGTGTGAGTGTGTTTTTTGTCCTTTTTTCTCTCCTTTACCGTGTTGATATTTCTTCATACCATTGTTGGTACAAGCCCCTCCCTACTTTACCTTTAGGTATTTCAAGTACTATCATTGGTATTCCTTCTTTCCTTCCTTCTCTTTACCCTTCAGGGTATATTCTGTTACCATTTTCAGTATAAAAAAAAAGTCTCTCCCTTTCTTCTATCTACATGCGAGTGTATCTCTAGTCCCATAATAGAATATTTATTTTGTTTATTGTTGGATAAATGCTGTTAACTGTATTGTTGATAATGGCTGACAAGAAGGGCACTACTGGATTTAAGCAGTGTGACAAGTGTGGCAGGAAGATGCCTTCTGATGGGCCTCTCTCCTGTGTCTATTGCCAAGGAGTACTACATTTAAAGACCCAACCACCGTGCGAGCTCTGTAAGAGCTTTACTGCCTGCACCTTAACCGAGCGCAAGAACAAACTGATCTTAAAAGGACTCATAAAAACCCCATCCTCAGAGGCTTTATCTGAGGCAGAGGTCTCAAGCACTCCTAAAAAAGACATGAAAAAGAGGAGCCACTTGGTACCATCATCTCCTCAGTCCCAGGATCCAAACACTACTAAGGCACAGGTTCATACACAACCTAGAACTAAACATGCCAAGATGACTATGACACCTACTTCATCACCGGAGCCTAAAACTCTATTTATGGTGCCGTCCTTGATTATGGAGCCGACAATAACTTCTATACCTATGGTACCAACACCTTCCACAGTACCACAGACCCTCTCTGCACCAACAATAGATACCCCCTTAAAACTGGTCACTTCCCCTTGCCATCACAACCTTCTGGTCCTCCAGCCATGTGCCGAAGGTCAAGACACTGGCCAGGATGCAATATTCTCCATCCATTAACCCCTTTGTGGGACAGCAGCTAAGTCCTTTCCTTGATTGACCTGAATCTCCATCGGGGATGTCAACACATTCCACCAGGAGTCTTTCGGAGCTCGATGTAATGAGACCTGTGGATCAGCTCCTAGCGGCCAGAAGCATCCCAACACCATCTAAGACCTTCCTCCCACTCGGAGCCGAAGGATTTCTCCACAGACTCAAACCTATATTCCTCCTTCAACCTCCCCACAGGTCCTGGAGCCATCAAAGCCGATGCCTACCCTGGTGCCAACCTTTTCGGTTCCATTGGTAGATCTTACCTTAGTTTCAGAGCCTACCCTGTGGACCATGGCTCAGCTGGACCTGACCCACCCTCAACACCATGGCTAGTCTGTCAGCACTGTGATCCCTAGTACGGCACCAATTTTTTCTACGGTGCCATCTATGGTTCCGGTTGCCTTGACAGCTCAGAGACCTCTAGTGGCTCCTTGCCTGGAGGTGGGATCATTAGAGCATGGTATGACCTCAGTTCTGTGGTTATCTTTCTCAGTTATGGGCTCCCATCCCTCTTCAGGTGGGCATACCTTCCAGGTAATGGAGAGGGCACTCACCTCAGCAGGCTCACAGTTGCTCCCTCGACGCAGGAATGCTATATGTACATGCCCTCTGGTTCACAGCTGCTGCAGTCCACTATTCTGGGACATTGAGCACAGGAGCAGCAAGACACCCTACTGCAGGGTACCCTCTCTTCAGAGCCCTCTTCAGATCTTCCCCCTGAAGAGCAACCCCGTAAGAGATCGTGCAAGAGAAAGCACGGTGATTCTCCAGAAGAATCCCTTACCGAAGATACAGATTGTGATGAGGAGGAAGGATCCCCGCGGTCACCTCCTGAGGATGTCTGCTTTGGAGACATACTGGAGATCTTGAAACATAGGGGTGACTGGAAGTCCACCAACCCTTCCTTGGATGAATCTGTATTCTTGTAGGCTTTTCGTGCCCATCCCTCTACTTCCTGAGTGACCCCACCTGCAGATGACTTGGTAAAACCCATCATGCAGCACGCCTGGAAGGCCACTGACACCACTGAGCCAATCCCCCTGAGATCGAACAAAATACTCTATCCTCCAGAAGATCAGCCCCATTGGTCCAAAGGCTTGGCAGTAAATGCTATGGTGGTGGTGACGGCTACCAAGAAAGAACTCACATTGGAGAGTCCTGCTGTTCATCCTCCAAACAGGGAGTCTCGGATGATGGACAGACTGGGGAAGCAGGTTTATGCTTCAATGACCTTTGCTATATGGTCATTGAATTACCTGGCACATTTTACCCATCTCCAAAGGGACCTGATTACAGAACTCAGGGATGTTAGCAGAAGTAGTGTCATACAAGGTGCGTGACAAAGTTGTGTCACAGCTTGCCACCCTTGACTTCATAATCAACTCGCCCATGTGGTTGATTGCACATACAACCGAAGGGATGGCCAGAGCAGTGAGTACAGGCGTTGTCATGAGACGTCACACCGGGATGCACTTGTGTGACTTTACGGACCCTTTCAAGTCTTCCTTCATCAATACTCCCATTGATGCTTCCTCTCTCTTTGGTCCAAAGGTTAAAGACACACTAGCCAGGTGTGAGAAGGATGGAAAGACCCTATCTGCTGAGGGCTTATGTTTTTCCACTCCCCAATGAACCTATACTAGGAATCAGAGAATGAAAAGATGTGGTTCAGGAAATCCCAAGGGCCTTTCCATGACACATGTGGTGAGTTTTCTCCATGGGGCAGAGGGGTAACTCATCAGGGAGATGCCCCCCCCCCGTGGCAGAGGGGGTCCATGTAACCAGGGGTCCAGAGATTCCTTTTCTGGGCAGCCCTACCAGCACTCCTAAAGAGCGGCCTGATTGCTTGCCTCTGGCAGCAGTCAGGAGGCAATTCTCTCTGCACCACTTAGCCTGGCACTCATTAACATCAGATTCCTGAGTGCAGATGATAATTATCAGAGGTTACCACATCCCCTTCGATCTTTACCCAACACTACAAAGGCAAATCCCCGATGTTCCACCCAGTTAGAGGAACATAGCAGCACAAAAAATTCGAAAGCTGCTCGAAAAAAAGAGTCATCCAAGCAGTCCAACCAGACCAGATAGAATCTGGATTCTACTCAAGATTCTTTTTAGTGCCAAAAAAGAATTCTGGACCTCAGCATCCCAAACAAGTTTGTCAAACAGGCCAAATTCCGATGTTCACAGTTCAGTCTGTTCTCCTTTTCCTGGAAAAAGATGACTGGATGTGCTCGATAGATCTCCAGGATGCGTATTACCATATAGAAATGGACCAACACTACAGAAGATATCTTTGCTTCTGGCTCGGAGCCAATCATTACCAGTTTCGATCACTGCCCTTTGGTCTCTCCACAGCCCCCAGAGTGTTCACCAAATGTATGGCAGTAGTAACAGCTCACTTGAGACTGCAAGAACTCTGGGTGTTTCCATATCTAGATGATTGGCTCCTTACCACCACCTCCAAGCATCTACTGCTCCTTACCTTGCACTACACCCTACAACTAGCACGACTCTTAGGAATATCTATAAATGAAGAGAAGTCAAAACTGGTACCTACTCAAAGCCTAGAATTTATAGGAGCAGCATTCAACATGAGGACTTGCCTTGTCGCTCTTTCTCATCACAGGCTTCACAAACTAAGATCTCAACTCCTAGTGATACTCTTTCAGGACAAAGTCCCAGCTCATTTAGTTCTTCATCTACTAGGATCAATGGCAGCAACGATTACTATACTTCCCCTACCAAGACTACATATGAGATTACTACAGTGGCTCCTAGCATCACAGTGGTTCCGATTAACACATCCTATGTCTCACCAATCCACATAACCAACTGCTGCAAGCTGGATGTGAATTGGTTGATGAAGCCAGAAATGGAACTATGGAGTCATCCTGTCTCACCCTCTCAGCCCAAGGCCATAGTGACCATGACACATCCCTGATGGGGTGGGGGGGGGGGGCATTTTCAGGGAAAGAAAGTCCAGTGCACTTGATCCCCCTTAGAGATCAATTTGCATATGAACATCCTAGAACTGAGGGCGGTGCTTCTGACACTGCAAGCATTCCAATCTCCCCCCCCCATCAGGGGCAATTGCTATTCAGTCAGACAACATGTCAGTAGTCTGGTATATCAGCAAACGGGGGGGAACCAGATCCTACCCATTGTGTTGGGAAGCCATGAGAGTATGGCAATGGGCAGTAGCCTCCAGCTGTTTTCTGGTAGCAATGCGCATTCCCGGGAGCTCCAGTGTGATTGTGGACAAACTGAGCAGATGCATTCTCTTGCCTCATGAGTGGTTTCTCAATCTCAAAGTAGCAACAGAGATTTTCCTTCACTGGGGTCACCCTTGCTGTGATTTATATGCGTCCCCCACCAACCACAAATGCAGCAGCTGCTTTGCCCTAATTCCCCCTTGGGGGAGGACCTGAGGGATGCTCTAGTACACATTTGGCCCCCGGGACTGCTCTATGCCTTCCCTCCCCTTCCTCTAATCCCACAGTTTCTAAAGAAAGCCCTTTGGTTGAGAAGCAAAGTAATCCTCATTGCACCCTATTGGCCCCGACAAATCTGGCTCCCCTTCCTTTGGCCTCACCTGGTTTATTGCCCCGTGGACTCTGGATCCAACTCCAGGGTTACTGTCACACCCACAGGGGTTGATCCATCCAAACCTATCGATCCTCAAGATGACAGCTTGGTATCTCCTCTTCTGGTAATTGCCAGGCAAAATAACCTTCCTTCCCCTGTACGAAAAATACTTCTGGCTTCCCATAAACCATCCACCAGAAAAGTTTATCATAGCAAATGGAACAGATTTTTGTTTTGTTCTCAAGAGAACAGGGACTGGACCCCTTTCTAGCTCCCATTACTTTAGTGTTGGAGTATTTATCAACTTTACTCCATTCGGGAGCTTCAACTTCTAAGATCAGGGTCCATTTAGCAACTATCTCAAACTTCCATAATGGTTTCCAAGATTCCTTAATAATATCTCACCGTCTCTGTAAAACCTTTTTGAAAGGAGTCATGCATATAAAACCACCCTTCAAAGAGCCCATTAAACCTTGGAATTTGACGGTGGTTCTGTAAACTTTGATTCGTCATCCCTTTGAGCCTGCTGCCACTTGAGATATAAAATTCTTGTCTTGGAAGACTTTATTCTTGGTAGCCATTACCTCGGTGAGGAGAATATCAGAATTGCAGGCCTTGTGTGTAAAACGTCCTTACATAGTTTTCCACAAAGAGAAATTATCTCTTCGGCTAACCCCTCCTTTCTACCCAAGGTTGTCTCGGAGTCAAATATCAATCAATCCATTAACCTACCAGTTTTCTTCCCAAACTTTTCTAATAAAGGAGCATATTGTTTGCATTTATTAGATGTATATAGACAACTTCATTTCTACTTAGACAGGACTAATTCTTTCTGCAAATCTGACCAATTGTTCCGATCCTTTTCAGGACCCAAGTTAGAAAATCAGTTTCCAAAGTCACTTTGGCAAAATGGTTGAGAGACTGCATCTCTTTTATCTGTCAACAAAAGCAGATATGTTTAACTACCAAAAACAAAGCACATTCAACCAGATCAGTTGCTAGTTTGGTGGCTTTTCATTCAAGAGCTTCAATGCATGACATTTGTGCAGCAGCCACTTGGGCTACCCCCTCATACCTTTATCACTCATTACAAATTGGATTTGGTCTCCGGGGGGGAGCATCCTTTGGCTCAATGGCACTCAGAGATATCCTTTCATAGAGCCTCCCAGGACACAAGGTAGCTAGGGACTCTATCCCATCTGTCATGAATGAATGAGGCTTAACAACATCAGATAAAGAAGTTCTGTTCTTATCATAACATTCCATCTGTGTTGTTGATCTTCATTCATTCATTACATCCCACCCACCAACCCCCTCCAAAAGACTCCTGGAGGTTTGGATTTGGTCCTGGTCACATATTAGGGCATTTGCTCAGATAAAGCCTCCGCTTTCTTATTCTTACGGGCAAACTCGTTCTGAGGAGATTAGGAGAGGGGCACTGTGGGTAACCTTAGCTCAAGAGTTTTTGGCTGGTACAAGCTTGTTATATCGGTCGAGTCAGTTCCGAGGACAGAACCAAGATCCATCTGTCATGAATGAATGAAGATCAACAACACAAATGGAACATTATGGTAAGAACATAACTTCTTTTTTATTATCCTAAGTCAGTCGCTAAAGAATTTAATGTTGTTGTTGTTGTATCTTTCGGCTTTTCCCGGTTAGGGGTCACCACAGCGGAACTCCGGTCCGCTAATGACTGGCAATAGATTTTTACGTACCGAGTTGCCAGCCCTGACGCACAACCTTCAACGAAGGTATGCCCATTCATGCATTTCTCCACACAGAAGACACTTTAGCTGAGAATCGAACAGGACAACGTCTTACTGTGAGGCGACAACACTACCGCAGCATTCGCTAAAGAATTTAATAATTATTTTATTCTGGTAATTGCCAGGCTGTCTGTTGTAACAACTTCAGCAACAGCAGCAATGAGTTAGGGAACTGTATTTCATTTGAAACTCCTTTTTGTTTTATTAGTACTAACACTGTAAGAAAATAATTGTCTTGATGAATTCCAGGATGGCTGCACATTGATCATCAGGTTGATTAGAGCTCTCCCAGTTTGAAAACTGCACCTGTGAAAAGACAGCTACAGCTATTCATATGGGAAAATTCAGTTATTGGGTAATAATTACGATGCCTGGGTGATGAAATGTTGGTGAAAGAAAGAGGAAATCAAGCAGAAGAGGGGAAGTGAAAGCTCTGACTTTGAAAAATCTTGCTGCTGTTCAGCAAAAGCAGTGCAGGTTTCAGCTTTGGTCCAGGAGATTGCTTCCAGTAATTTAGAGGAAAAATAATTAAATGTACTCTGATGCATTTTAAAATAAATAAAACACAGAAGGAATGCATAAAGTCAGATAACAAAAGGCTGGAAAAAAATAGAAGCTTTAACTTGCTATTCATATGAACTGATAAAACTGCAAAAATCAGAGTTTGAAATGAAAAAAGTCTGTATGAGCATGAGGCTTCTTGAGAAGAGCTGTTAAAATTAACAAATTTGAAAACAGAGCATGCAGGAAAACTGAAATTTTCTGCTTACCAGAAAGATTGGAAAGAACAGACTGCATTCATTTTATGAAAATACAAATAAGCAACTGGCCTGTGTTCCACAGCAGGATGTATTAGAGAGAGGGCACATCGTATGTATATAGGCACATTATTCAGTTAAAATGTTTCCTATTTAATTTGTGAAATTTTTAAATTCCATATCATTTTGCTTTGAAGTTGTTTCCTGTATATTTTGCACATAACACTGTTTTGATGGTAGTATTAATGTTCAATGTTTAGATCACTGTTGTAGTAGTCTAACATATATGGGTTACATCCTTGCCGGGGATATGACTACAGGCCAGCTTTTAAAGCTTTGGAGCACATTCCATTCACCTAAGCAGCCAATCCATGTGTAGACTCATACAAGATGCAATTTTTCTGCCAAAAGCTTTAGAGCTTTCTTGCCGCCAAAATACACCTCTGTGGGCTTCATGGATCAGGCTAAGCAGATAAGTCCTTTTCTGGGTAAAGCCTTCTACCACATCATTTTTCTAAAAGTGTTTTTCCAATGAATTTCATTTTATGCTAGGAATATTTTTTATGCGACTGTCACATTGCTGAGGGGAATTTCACTTATGTAATGCTTAATTTACAGAGCTGGGTAAAAATGTGTTTTTGCATGGTGTACATGTTTGTGTAATTAGTTTGTGGGTTGGGGCAGGATTTGGTATGTTTGGGGACTGTCACAGAATATTTTACCTAAGAACCTGCATTTTCTTCTAAGGTTTATCACCCCACTCAGAGTGCATTACCTGTTTATGAAGTATTCTTCCCTGCTTGAACATGGAGGAATTGTCAACCTATGCAGTTCTTGCTTCTCCTGTCCACTAGACAAAAAAGTTTTAGGGAGTATTTGGGAGTGTGGCTGACTTTATCACTGCTCAGCTGCTGGTGAATGACTCAGCTGTGGCCAAAACTGGTTTTGTGAACCATCCATCTGTTGCCAGTGGTCTCCCTGATGTTGCTGCTTGGGAAAACACTAAGGACCTGGAGAGTGACACATCCACTGTGGCTGTAGGAATGCCCTCACTTGAAAAGGGAGAAACGATTTTTGCCAGGCTCAGGAGATGATGATAAAGAAGGTTTTCCTCTTAGTCTGCATAAGATGTTGGCGTCATGGGGTAGTGCTCTTGTCATGGGTTGGCCTTTTTCCCAGGAGTCTCCCAGGAAGAAAAAGCAAAAGCTTAAAATGTATATTATCCTGTTTCTTAAACTATGAACAATGAAGACTTGCTATTTTATCTTTTTGCTACTAACAAATTACTTTCTGCTTTTAATGCGTAAATCCTGGTTCTTCACTACATTCTAATAGGAATAAAACATTTCCCTTACAGTCTGACAATGATTTCCAGTCAGATAAGAAGGGAAGGGAGGGGGGAGTGAGATTCTTCAGTTAATTTGCCTCGAGATAAAGATTCTGATTCTTCAGAAAGTGTCTCTTAAGATTTTTCTCCAGAAGAATTATCTTTTTCTCACACTAATAACAAAATATGAGATTTATTTTAGTGGGCATAGAATGAAATCCTTTCCCAGTAGAAATATTATGATTTTTACAACTGAAGTTTCCTCAGCCTGCAGCTGTCCTTCCGTGTAGTCTGCCTTTGAGGATGTTTTCTAAACAGCTTGCATTATACTTGATACTGGCTCAAGTAGAGTCTTGCCCTCCCCAAAAAGTCTGACATATTATATAAAGTACCTTAGACACAATGAGATCCTTCAGTGATATTTTTGACTTTTACCACTATAATGTAAACACTAGCACCCACATTCCTTTTGACAAGGATAGGAAAACGTTTGACAGATTTGGGTTTTTCTTCTGCTACCTTAACTTTCAGAATGTTGAACTGCCAGACTTGCATGTTAAAATTTTACTAGCTTCTTTTGAGAATGTGAGAAAGTTAACTGTTAACCTTCCTACTTCTGACATTAAAAGTTCTTTAAATTCTGTAATCATGTCTACTTCTCAGGTAACCAAACACACTTAAAAGTACTTTTATAATTTTGCTGATGATGTTTCCATAGCTGTTGCTACTAGTTCAGTTATGAACATATTTGCTTGGTTAAGTTCCAAAAACCTCCCAGAAGATGTTAAAACTGAGATTTTGAATTGTACCATGGACAAAGATTTGTTATTTTGACCCTCTGCTGCTGAAGCCCTTAAAAGAATTGATGAGAAAGGGGAAATTGATTCAACTGTCCCCTTCAAAATTCAGTAAAACTTTCCTTCCTTCCTTTTCAGGATCCTGTTCCAGGAAACAGAATAAACAAGTCTCAGAGTGCAAAATTTCAAACAGCAATGGTGAGGAGGCTCAAAGAAAAAAAGAGGGAAGCCTCCTAGAACCAAGAGCAGTCCAAAAAATTGGAATGAATTTGTCTCTCATATCCCCTTCCTCCTGAACCACTTTTATCACACAAGAGTTTTATGTCAAAGAGGAATACTAAGAGCTTGTTTTTAAACCAAATGGTAGAAAGGTCACCCAGAGAAGCCATAAAGTAAAAACTGCAAGAATAACACAGCCAGGCTAAAGTTTTCACTGTGTGATACCTTAAATCTCCTGTAACAGTTGACCATGAGCTATATGCAGATGACCCCTTAAGGACAGCAAGTGTTTTAGCTGCATGGCTTCTGAATGTTCATGACTTTACTTAAGCCTTTACATTTACATTTAGGCCAGTAGAACCAAACTCCACTAGCTGTGAAAATGTATGTTTCAGCCTTTTTATTTATCTCATCAGCACAGCATAAGGGGATAGTTTAGCTATATTTCAGAAACACAGGGTCTTTAAACCCAGATGATGCCCATAAACATTAAAGTGTCTTTAAAATATCCCAACTAACATCCAAGTCAAAGGGTAAAAAGGTCACAGAGACAAACCATTCATTAAAAACTGCAGGAAAACCCCAGCCAAGCTAGAGTTTTCACTGTGTGATGCCATAAACGTCCTACAATGGAGGTCCTTGGGGTATATGCAAATAACCTGTAAAGGACATCAAGTATTTTAGCTACATGACTACTGAATAAAACACTTCCTGCCCCAACCCACGCTACCCTAAGAGTTTACCTACATTTATAACCTATAAACCTCTCCTACATTCAACATTTTAACAGCAAAATCAGTACTACTCAACAACATATGTTCTGATCTCACTCCCAACAGAGGTACCTTATTAATATTTAAAAATTATTGCAATTGAATAATACAAAATGTTCCCCCCCATTTACCTTATTATTATACACTATCCTTAGGCACCAACCAAACCAAAACTCAGTCTGAGATTAACCGTGAAACTTTACACTTTAAACAAAATACTATTATTGCAACTGCTATCTCTACTCCTTCTGGCTACTCTGTCGATCATCTCTGACCCAACAAATAATCACACTAACACACACACACACACACACACACACACAATATATACATTCCTGAAAAAATATCTCTGCTACATTAATAGCACCATCCATACCCTCTGTCTTGAAATATCTGTCCACTAACTATACACCATTAAAAAATTATTATATTTCCACAGATTTGTAAGTAAGCTACATTGTTCTTTTTCTCTCCTCTTCCAGTTCATCTCTTAATTTGTGGTGACATTCACTCCAGTCCAAGTCTAATACACTAGATTTTCAAAACACATGCTCTCAAACTCAACATATATGACATAGATGCTATAAGCCTTTGTAATAAAGTAGATCAACTACATGCATGGTTAGCATTTTACAAACCTGATATCCTTACTATAACTGAGACATGGTTAAAACTCTCACTAATGGATGAGCAAATACTTCCCCACAATTACTCATTTTTCAGCAATGACAGAATATCTGAAAGGTGCAAGGGCATTTGACTGTTATATAAAAGCTACCTAACAGTTAATAAATAAAGCAATTCTATGCCAACAGCCCACAGATCTGAACTACTCATGGTTACTGTCAATATTAACCCTCACCAAGTATTGTACATTGACACTATCCTTAGTCCACCATATCTCGTCTTGAATTAATTATAACCTCAAAACATAATATCCTAATTCTTAGAGAGTTCAACATAGATTGGTTCTAGTTTTTACCTCAGATTTCACCTGCTTCGTCTCATCCATTTTTATATCTCTTTGGCTTATTCTTTCAGGGTGAGCTTACAAAATTGCATTACCACATGTTGCCATGGTAGCACTATGGGAATTAGGAAAGGGTACTTTGTTCTGTTTCTCAAGTAGTTATATTTAATTGATCTTATTCCTCTTAAATATATTCTACTGCAGCTAATTAAAAATCTCATCACTTTATCTTTGGTGTTTTATTTATTTGTATATATAACAGACCAAACAACTACAGAGCCAAAAAATTGCAACCATTTAAAGGAGTCCCAAGCAGCCCAAATATAAAAGAAGTATTAGTGGTCAGCATAGGTATTTATTTTCTTCTGCTCACAGACAGTTAAACTTTACATGTAAGGCTTGCTCCTGTCATTTGTTAAAGGAGAACCACACCCACAGACTCAAAAAACATGTTTATTAAATCATGGTTTGGTGTTTCCTACATTTTAACACCAATCTGGACTGTTTACAGGTTTTTAAATATTTTACGTGTAATTTCTAAGTCTGACCACATGAGGTCTGGCATCTTGAAGTGATCCTGATTGTTTAGTCTGCCTCTAGGTATCCCACAATGCCAAGCAGGCCTCTTTTTTTCCTAAAGCTCCTGTCACTGCATTGATGTTACATGCATAAACTGCTGTCTGTCATTCAGTTAGTTTTAATTAACATTTCATGCCATTTAATGACTACTTAAAAACACAAACAGTGCAAATGCCACATAACAGACTTTTAAAGTGCTTTTTACTGCTGCTGCTTTTTAGAATGGATAAACTGCAGTCTTTTGTGAAGCCTGAATTGTACTACTTCAAATCTTTTCACATCCCTCTTCACACCTAACTTCCCTAGCTGTCAAAGAGCTAAGGGTAATTTGAGATGCTACCTGCTGTGATTGAAAACTCACAGTAGGAAACTTGACTCATGTACTGTTTCCTTGTTCTAGTCTTTACTTTCTATAGGGGTAGGGAAAGGACCAGGGAGCTGTGACATCATAGCATAGGTGGGTTTTTAGGATGGTTGTGGTGATGTCAGTTGGGGAGGGACTGGCCAGAAAACTACCTGTATTCAATGGCCTTGATGACATCAGTGAACTGGAGACTGCAGCAAGCTTTTCCAAAGTGGGATAAAAGTTTTCTGAAAGTGAAACCACAACATTATGGTAAGGTACTGTTCTAGTGGAGAGAAACAGTTGATTTAAAATATTTTAAATGCTGTATTGTTGTTTATTCATAACATGGACTGTAAATAGGGAGCAAAAGGACAGAGAAGTTAAGCATTTAATAACAAAATCCCATTGTTGTGCTTTAATGTAAAAATTGTTATCCATTTACTACCCTTATTGCAATGAGTGCTTAGGGAAACAGATATCAGTAACTGCATATGAATTTGTAGCTAAGCAGTGAGTAACAGATTTGGCTGGAGGAGAACTTGCAAAGTATTTTACTCACACTAAACACCCTCTATTAGCTATTTGTATGCAGAAAACAAATCAAAATCTAAATCCCTATAGCTATTTATAACTACACGAAGGAACATTCATGAGTAAATAACTAAAGACAGATATGTTATACTATAGAATACAGCAAGTCCCTTATGTAGTAAATACTGCATATTTTCAAACACAAATTAGTTCCACCACAAAAGGTTCAACGGTAAGTATTTAGTGACATTTCTGTTAACCTGTCCCCAAATAAGTGGACCAGCATTTTTTTTTATCTAAGATTTCCCTGCTTGTTTTTAAGCACCACAGTAAGGCAACACTTCCAAGGGTATTCTAACGCCCTTTGTTCAACCAGTATTCACCTGCCCAATCACATTTCACTAACTAAATATTTATTTATTATTTATTTTATTTTACATTTGTTGACTGGGCTAGTGTAACTGGATACGTGTTCATTTTCTGTAGAGACCCGGGGAGAAAAGCTCCAAGACACATACAAAATACAATATAGAAAGTTGCAACAGTCCAAGCTAAAACAGCTGTTGTTAATAAAAAATAATACAATACTCATAGTGAGCATAACACAAACAATAAAAGGTAATGTTACTATATACATATATGCATATATTTAAATTACAATAACATGGTCATTTGGTTCTTTAAAGATAAGTCTTATAAAGGTGAAGAGTATTCATTAGTGTAAATTCAGAAAGTTAGTCAGGGTTAGTACAGGGGCATAGCCAATGTGTATTGAGAAATAGTTTTAGATTCTGTTTAAAAAGTGTTAGTGAAGACAGAGATACGAGTTCAAAGGGTAGAAGATTCCAGTGCTTTCCAACAGTATTAGAGAACAGAGAGTCTCCTGCCAAGTTGTTGGATCTGCAAGTATTGATCAGCAGTTTGTTTGAGGAGCATAGATTCTTAAGATTGTTGTAAGGGGTAATGAGGTTAGTGAGTATTGGAGTGTTGGTGGGTTGATACAGGGTCTTATGGGCTATAGCAAGCTGGTGAAATTGAAGCTGGTTTAGAAACTCTAGCCATCCTAGTTGCTTTAGATTAAGGCAGTGGTGAGTTCTAAAAGGAGAGCCAGTGGCAAATCTAGCAATATTATTATAGGAAATTGCCAGTTTGTTGAGGTTGTTTTTAGAAAGATTGTTGGGCTGGCACCTCGGCACCGGAAAACTCCACTGCCAGTCATGAGTGGGCAGGTGATCCACTGTGGCAACCCCTAAACGGGAAAAAGCCGAAAGAAGAAGTGTATATAGGTTTCTAACGTACAGAGCCATGTCCAACCCAGAATTGTTGAACATGCTCCATCTTAGCAAAACCAAATCTACTCGAGCTACACGCTCTAGGGATATAAACCTCAACACAACAATGAATAGAACATGCTGGAGGGATAGATTCCCTTCGCAGAGACTTCCCTTACTATGGAACAGGGTCCCAATCTACATAGGACAGAGCCCCACACTATCACTCTTCAAGAGGAACCTTGATCAGTGGATGGGTAACAGAAAGTTCACACCAGGGATCACACCAACAGCACTACTAGATAGGAGCCAAGGGTACTAGCTGCTAGTACAAGGGTCTAGGGAACTACTAAAGGGGCGGTGAATACCGCACAACGTGGCTGGGCTAATATATGCCTTCGGGGAGATAGCCCAATACCAACCTATGAAGCATAAAGTAGAGTGGAGATTGTGAGTTCTGGCTATTGCGGTCCTGGCTACTGGCGTAAGAAAGGGTTTGATTCTATAGAGGGACCCCAATTTTTTGTTGACTGATTTTATTGTGCTATTTATATGAGTATCGAAGTTAAGGTTGTTATCTATTGTTATTCCTAAGAGTTTAGTGGTTGGGTCGGGAGATATGAGAGTGCCATTATTAGATATGAGTGTGAAATTTATTGGGATGGATTTTCGGGTTGGAGTGAAAAGTAAAAGTTTAGTTTTTTGGGGGGTTAGGAGGAGGCAGTGATTTAAAAACCATTGTTCAACTGTATTGAATGCTTTATGGGTAAGGGTTTGTAGTTCAGTTGGAGAAGTGGCTGAAAAAATTATAGTAGAGTCGTCTGCGTACTGAGTACAGGTGGCATGAGGAATTGCTGAGTGAAGGTCATTAATAAAAATCGAAAATAGGAGTGGGCCTAATATGGAGCCCTGAGGAACACTAAGGGAGATGGGAAGGTGATGATATAGAGTATTATTCCATAACACAGCCTGTTGTCTATTGTCTAAGTAAGATTTGAACCAATTTATGGCTAGAGGTTCAAGGGAAAGGGATTTCAGTATATTTAAAAGGAGCTGTTGATTAACCATATCAAAAGCTTTAGATAAATCAATAAAGACTGCAGAGGAACGCATATTATTGTTGCGGATTTTGTTAATGCAGTCTGTGAAGGATAGCAGGGCAGTGGTAGTACTGTGGAAAAGTCTAAATCCATGTTGACAGTTGGCAAGTAAGTTATTTTGGTGGATGGTTAAGTAGTTGCTTATGGATGCATTTCTCCATTATTTTTGCTAGAGGAGATAGTAGAGCTATAGGATGATAGTTAGAAAAGTCATTGGAGTTCCCACCTTTATGTAGTGGGATGATATGAGAAATTTTCCAGATAGATGGAATAGTACCTTCATCTATGGTTCTGTTAACTAGAATGGAGATGGGATAGGCTATGGCTTTAGCTCCTTTTTGCAGGTATTCTGCTGGAAGTTGGTCAGCTGAGGGGGTGATAGGTTTTAGGTTTTGGAAAAGGGAGCAAATAAAGGAAGTAGAAACTGGGTATAACTGAAATGATGGAGGTGGGCTTGTAGTAGAAGTAGGCAGATTTGAGGTATCTGGAGATAGTTGGTTAGCAAGAGTTTGGATGGCGTCTATGAAGAAAGAATTGAAGGCATTAGTAATATGTGCGGGTTTCTCAGGGTTAGAGTCTTGTGGGTTAGGTGTGATAGATTGCCCTGGGTATAGGAGTTTGTTAATGTTAGTCCAAAACTTTTGTGGTTTCTTTTAGTAGGTTTGCTGTAGTTGGAAGTAAAAGTTTTTTTTTGTCTAAGAGGATGGCTTTTTTTTGCATTATTTCTAAGTTGTCTAAAGACTATAGGATTCTTAGTAGTACGCCATTTTGCCCAGGATTTGTTTCTAAGAAGGATTTTTTTTTTTGCCTTGTAGCATTTGTGAGCCAAGGGGCAGATTTAGCTTTATTTCTAAAAGAGCAAGTTGGGGTGTGGCGGTCAAGGATGGCTAAGAACGTAGAATTAAAGTATTCCACAGCTTCATTTAGTGGGAGGGATTTTAGTGGTGACCAATTACATTGCTTGAGTTCTGTCTGGAAAAGGTCAGGGCTAAATTGCTTTTTGATGCATATTGTCCTAAAAGTGTTTGGGTAAGTTAGGTTGTTTTTTTGTCTGATAATATAAGTTAGTGAGTGGTCACTTAGGTCATCTGGTAGGGTTCCTACTGTATATGTTTGATGAGGAGTGTTAGTAAGAATCCAGTCTAAGGTACTTTCTTTGTTATTAGGTTTATTAATTCTGGTAGGGGTGATAATAGTTTGTGAGAAGCCACATAGGTTAATATGGGTGGTAGGGTGTACATTACTACAAGACTTCCAGTCGATATTAAAGTCTCCTAGGAGTATAGTTTCTTGTGGGAGATTAATAGAAAAACAGTTAAGGATATTTTCAAGAGTATTAATGTTATTTCCTGGAGGTAGGTAGATATAGATAATATATATGGCTTTACATGAGTTGACATGGAATTTAGAAATGAGTATTTCAGCATTGTTGTCTGAAGGTGGTCTAAGGTTTGCAGTGCTAACTTGTAGCTCCGCTTATAAAGGATTGCTACTCCTCCTCTCTTTTTGGCTGTGCGGTCTAGTCTAAGGATATTGTAACCAGGTGGGGTGACTTCATTGTCTTTCACTGTAGGTTTTAGCCATGTTTCAGATAAACATAGGATGTCAAATAGGTGGACGTCAAGAAGGGCGTGAAGGTGGGCAATTTTATTGTTAATGCTACGTATATTGAGATGTGCTATAGAGAGTGAGTTAGAAGGTTTGGTATGGGCTTGGGTACTAGTGTTGTTAGGGTTGCACTTTTCAGTGGCAAGGGTATTGTTTGGGCCGGGGTTAGGATGAATGTCCCCGTCTAGTAAGGAGTAGAGGTATATTCTATTTGTGGGGTAGAGAAGCTTACAATAATAGTCAAGTAATTTTCTAATATTTAGATTGGTATACTTAATATGTGCTAGTCTATGATATTTGGCTTGTAGGTAGCAGGGTTTGGATGTGATGTTTATGAAATTTTGAGAGATAGCTAGTAGTGATGATGAAGTGTGTTTGGAGGGGAAGAGAAGGGTGGGGTATAATGGTTGTTTGTAGGAGGTATGCAGATAGGCAATAGTTAGAGGCGGAAAGAGTGACACCAAGAGTAATAGTTGTATTTGGCATGGATGGGTGATTTAGTCATTATGTTGGATTGAAAAGTGGAAGAAGAATGGGAGGTAATGTAGTGTGAACTGGTTAGGAGATATATCAACAGGTGAGGTGATGTAACAAAGGGGGATGGGAGGTAAGATAAGTAGAGGCATGGTGTTGTGAAAAGGAGGTTTGGGAGTGCTAATGAGGTGATCTGCTAGATTGGAGCAGATGTGAAGGGGTGTGGTTTTAGAGGAATAAATGTAGGAGCAGTGGGGACAGGTGGTATTTGGGGGCAGGGTAGGGGAGCGGAGTGAGCCCACAGGGCGAACGAAGTGGGTAGATACAAGAACCAGAGAGAGAAGACTGTCGAGGATGACAATCAGTGAAGTGAGAAAGTCTGCAGGTACGTTTGAAAGTAAGAGATGTTGAAGAATGTTAAGAGGCTAGCAAGGATAGACTAGGGATAATAGAGGAGTAATATGAGGTTAGGTATACTGGGACAATAATGAAAGATTGAAACAATAATCAGAAGTAGACTGGGAACTTAGTTAAGGAGATTTGGTAAAGAATTGGTAAAGTAATAGCAAAAGCTTATAGTATATCTCCATCTAGTGGTCATTCACTTTATTGCAGCAAAAGAGTCCCCTACAGGGGGATATCAGGCTAGGGGAGAAGGGGGAGATATCCTGGTTTGCAACAAGGAGGGTATAAATGGGGAAGTAATGGTTAATTAGATGCTAGAAGGGGGGGGGGTTGGCTGCTGGCTAACCTGGCTGGGAAGCTTGCCTAACCTAGCAGTAGCTTTACATTAATGTTATTGTTACAATTGGTAGTAGCAGTTACAACACATACTTTCATTGTCTTTCTTTCAAGGAAAAGACTCTCAGGGAGCTGGTAGGTTACTGCTGTAATCTAGACTATTTTCTTAGGCATCCAGCAGGGCAGATTCAGGTGGGCTAGTGCTGGGATGTGCAGGAACACAAGACTGGTACATGTAGAAAGAAAGAAAAATGTGGTGAGGCAAACAAATACAGGAACTAGAGAGTACAAGCATAGAGTTTTCACAGACACAGTTACTTGTGTTACCTCAGCAGGTAGTCACAGTATTCTATTTGTTTTTCCCCCCAAAAAATATTGGTTCCAGTTCTTTTCTGGTACTAATGCAGTTGTAAACTAGAATACAGCAGGGTGGAAATAAACTAGGGAGAAGCTAGAGAACATCAATATGAGGCCGCTACCCTCTCAACAGAGATTGCAGTGTGGGAACACTGGTCTATTATACCTCTATGAGCAGATATATATGGCGGGAATAACCCTGCTCAAGACACGTTCAAGTAAGCGACTGTTACATTCTGCATTACATAAAACATGTCACGTTATTATATAAGTGTGCAAGCAGTAGATATTATAGCTAACCTGATAAATATGCAGTTAAACACTGGATAAATATCACCATAACACAGACAAATTGCTCAGATAAGCAGAATTACGTTGATAAGGTATGTGCTAATTAGTATAAATATAGAGGTACAATATAATCAGACTGGCTAGGAGAGGATGTTACACTCCTTTCGCATTGCCAGTTTAGTAAGTCTGGTATAATCTACTGGCGGCCAGTCCAATTGCCTATGCTTAGCACAACCTGAGGCATAAACATTCAGAAATAAGCAGCAGGTAACTAGGGATGAATATACGGTGTAACACACCAACAGGCAAACTGCTACAGGGCCAGAACACAACACTTTAAAGGAACCTTGTCTGATAATTGATGAAATATACAGGCAGAAAGTGTTCATAAAGCATTACAATTGTTTACGAGTGAGTCGCTAACAAGGTTTGAGCATTTGCAACTAAAACTGGCACATATTCTGTTAAGTGGCTATAAAAAAATACACTTTATACAATCCTTGACTATTATTCAAGCATAAGTAATGCAGACAAGAAGTTGCAACAGTTCAGGTGATATAAGGTACTATGCGCTACTTAATGAACAAAAATAACACTGCACATTGAATAGGGCATTACAATAGCTGTTTTCAGTTCCACGGCAGTGGAATCACTTGATACAGTCCCACGTACACAATGCTATGTTTGCATAAGCGTTTGCGGTAAGAATGTAAAGTGCTCACAAGTGTCTTCCCAGACAAACAGTTTGAAAATGACAAAACACGTAGCCTTGCTGAAAGAAACAGTTATCACAAAATAACCATAAAGCATATAACTACTTACAGTAGGTGCAAGGAGCAAGGATGCACAGCAGCCAGGTACGGGGTAAGAGAAGAAAGATGGCGTCCCCTAGTATGGGGTATATTTATAAAGTGGGAGAGGACTTGGGACAGAGGGGAAGGAGAGTACACCTTGAGAGCAGGTATAGACCAGAAGCCGCGAGATAAACAGTGACAGGTCTGATAGAAGGTGGGAAGGGTTAGGGTAAGGGGAGGAGCGAAGAGTTAGAGGTAATAGGATGTAATGGTGCCCCTCAACTCTTATAGGTTCATAGGTTCATACTAGGCTATCTGCCCTAGGGCATTTATAAGCCTAGCCAGAGTGTGTGTGGCTTTCACCACCCCTTAGGATGAGAATACTATACCCATTAGTTTGCTGTGCCTCTGTCCAGCAGTGACACAGAGATGATTCCCGGGGTAAACCTACGATCTCCCATCCACTCGTCAAGATTTCTCTTGAACAGAGTCAGTGAGGGGCTCTGCCTCACATGGACTGGGATTCTGTTCCATAGTGTAGGGAGTCTCTGGGTGATGAATCTGTCCCTCCAGCACGTCCTATTTATATCCGTGTTGAGGTTTAAGTCTCTTGCTCTCGTGGCTCTGGTGGATTTGGATTTTTTTGAGGTGGAGCATGTCCATTAATTCTGGGTTGGCCATGGCCTTGTATGTCAGGCACAGATCACCTCTGAGCAGACGGTATGCGACTGAATAGAGCTGGAGTTTCTTCAGTCGGGCATCGTATGACATATGTTTGAGCCCCTTTATCCTTTTGGTGAGGAACTTTTGGGGTCTTTCCAACTGCTGCAGGTGTCGGGTAAGGTACATTCCGAATGGGGCGTTGTACTCAATCATTGGTCTGATAAGTGAAGAGTACAGGCGTACAATGACCTCTCCTGATCTGGATGTGAATCCCTTCATGATCAGGTGGGCAATGTAGAAGGTCTTCCTAACCACTTTGGCAATGTGAGTGTCAAAAGAGAGGTTACTGTCAACTTGGGTCCCTTCTTCCCTCATCAGACCCATTATTGAGTACAATGCACCAATTAGAATGTACCTGGCTAGACATCTCCAGCAGCTGGAGAGACCACAAAGGTACCTAACCAAGAGGATTACTGGCCTCAAACAGTTGCCCTATGCAGCATGATTGAAAAAGCTAAGACTGTTCTCTGTTGCATACTGCTTTCTCAGAGGCGATCTCTGTCTAACGTACAGAGCCATGTCCAACCCAGAATTGTTGAACATGCTCCATCTTAGCAAAACCAAATCTACTCGAGCTACACACTCTAGGGATATAAACCTCAACACAACAATGAATAGAACATGCTGGAGGGATAGATTCCCTTCGCAGAGGCTTCCCTTACTATGGAACAGGGTCCCGATCTACATAAGACAGAGCCCCTCACTATCACTCTTCAAGAGGAACCTTGATGAGTGGATGGGTAACAGAAAGTTCACACCAGGGATCACACCAACAGCACTACTAGATAGGGGCCAAGGGTACTAGCTGCTAGTACAAGGGTCTAGGGAACTACTAAAGGGGCGGTGAATACCGCACAACATGGCTGGGCTAATATATGCCTTTGGGCAGATAGCCCAGTACCAACCTATGAACCTATAGAATAGGTAGGGAACAGTGAGCACAGTAGTAAAAAAGAAACAACAACAGGAGAAGCTAGGGAATGATGAGTTTAGAAGAAAAGATTAGGAGAGGTATGGCAGCAGGATACAAGAACCAGAGAGAGAAGACTGTCGAGGATGACAATCAGTGAAGTGGGAAAGTCTGCAGGTAAGTTTGAAAGTAAGAGATGTTGAAGAATGTTAACAGGCTAGCAAGGATAGACTAGGGATATTAGGGGAGTAATGTGAGATTAGGTACACTGGGACAATAATGAAAGAGTGAAGCAATAATCAGAAGTAGACTGGGAACTTAGGGAGATTTGGTAAAGAACTGGTAAAGTAATAGCAAGACAGAAACCTTATAGTATATCGTCATCTAGTGGTCAGTCACTTTACTGCAGCAAAAGAGTCCCCTAAAGGGGGATATCAGGCTAAGGAAGAGGGGGGAGATATCCTGGTTTGCAACAAGGAGGGTATAAACGGGGAAGTAAGGGTTAATTAAATGCTAAGGGGAGGGTTGGCTGCTGGCTAACCTGGCTGGGAAGCTTGCCTAACCTAACAGTAGCTTTACATTAATGTTATTGTTACAATTGGTAGTAGCAGTTACAACACATACTTTCACTATCTTTCTTTCAAGGAAAAGACTCTCAGGGAGCTGGTAGGTTACTGCTGTAATCTAGACTATTTTCTTAGGTGTCCAGCAGGGCAGATTCAGGTGGGCTAATGCAGGGACGTGCAGGAACACAAGGTTTCACTGTCTTTCTTTCAAGGAAAAGACCCTCAGGGAGTGGGTAGGTTACTGCTGTAATCTGGACTATTTTCTTAGGCGTCCAGCAGGGCAGATTCAGGTGGGCTAGTGCAGGGACATGCAGGAACACAAGGTTTTACTGTCTTTCTTTCAAGGAAAAGACTCTCATGGAGCCAGTAGGTTACTTCTGTAATCTGGAATATTTTCTTAGGCGTCCAGCAGGGCAGATTCAGGTGGGCTAATGCAGGGACGTGCAGGAACACAAGGTTTCAGTCTTTCTTTCAAGAAAAAGACTCTCAGGGAGCCGGTAGGTTACTGCTGTAATCTGGACTATTTTCTTAAGCGTCCAGCAGGGCAGATTCAGGTGGGTTAGAGCAGGGACGTGCAGGAACACAAGGTTTGATTGTCATTCTTTCAAGGAAAAGACTCTCAGGGAGCTGGTAGGTTACTGCTGTAATCTAGACTATTTTCGTAGGTGTCCAGCAGGGCAGATTCAGGTGGGCTAATGCAGGGACGTGCAGGAACACAAGGTTTCACTGTCTTTCTTTCAAGGAAAAGACTCTCAGGGAGTGGGTAGGTTGCTGCTGTAATCTGGACTATTTTCTTAGGCAGCCAGCAGGGCAGATTCAGGTGGGCTAGTGCAGGGACATGCTGGAACACAAGGTTTTACTGTCTTTCTTTCAAGGAAAAGACTCTCATGGAGCCAGTAGGTTACTGCTGTAATCTGGACTATTTTCTTAGGCATCCAGCAGGGCAGATTCAGGTGGGCTAATGCAGGGACGTGCAGGAACACAAGGTTTCAGTCTTTCTTTCAAGGAAAAGACTCTCAGGGAGCCGGTAGGTTACTGCTGTAATCTGGACTATTTTCTTAAGCGTCCAGCAGGGCAGATTCAGGTGGGTTAGAGCAGGGACGTGCAGGAACACAAGGTCTGATTGTCATTCTTTCAAGGAAAAGACTCTCAGGGAGCTGGTAGGTTACTGCTGTAATCTAGACTATTTTCGTAGGTGTCCAGCAGGGCAGATTCAGGTGGGCTAATGCAGGGACGTGCAGGAACACAAGGTTTCACTGTCTTTCTTTCAAGGAAAAGACTCTCAGGGAGTGGGTAGGTTACTGCTGTAATCTGGACTATTTTCTTAGGCAGCCAGCAGGGCAGATTCAGGTGGGCTAGTGCAGGGACATGCTGGAACACAAGGTTTGATTGTCTTTCTTTCAAGGAAAAGACTCTCACGGAGCCAGTAGGTTACTGCTGTAATCTGGACTATTTTCTTAGGCATCCAGCAGGGCAGATTCAGGTGGGCTATTGCAGGGACGTGCAGGAACACAAGGTTTCAGTCTTTCTTTCAAGGAAAAGACTCTCAGGGAGCCGGTAGGTTACTGCTGTAATCTGGACTATTTTCTTAGGTGTCCAGCAGGGCAGATTCAGATGGGCTAGTGCAGGGATCTGCAGGAACACAAGGAGTAGGTTCAGTCACCGAAGCAAGGATGCACAGCAGCCAGGTACGGGGTAAGAGAAGAAAGATGACTATTCACCTTTGCTATTTCTCCTTCCTTAAACCACTGCCTCCTCCAAGACACATTACATATTACTCTTATTTACTGCACACCATGTTATTAAACCAACTTCAGATACCTTTCTTCTCTCACTCAGCAACTTCACATCATACCACATAGCATTACATGATAACTGTCAGCAACAGATGCTCAACTTATAAAGCTAACTTTACATACCATAACTTTACAATCTCTCAGTCTTTTCAACACCTCTCACTCCCACTTTATTAAATTCACATATGTTACCAAGTCCAAACTGTCTTATATCCATCCATCTACAACCCTTTTTTCCCCATTTGTGCACATGGATTTGGGGTGTCACTTCAACATTGACAATCATCTAGAACCAAGGTTTACACTCCTGGGTGGCTAGCCTATATATTACATATTAAAATAAAGCTAAAAAATAAGTGGCTATCCCCTAATAAATATACTAGACATATGCACTGGGACAGCATGGGCTCATTGGGCTTGAACTCCACTGAGTGTAATACACAGCTTTCCTGCTGAGTTACCTATGAGGCAAACCCGAACTACCTCTTTCCAGGATGTGTGAGCCAGCAGCAATCACTCACTCACTCACGCCCTCTCTGGCCACTTTTTACAGACACTCAAACCAATGTTACCCTTATTTTATGATTTACTGTTAGAGTAACTACTCCTTAAAGATATACTGTGACCCACAGCTATACCTTGTACTGCCCAGGAAGTCTGTGCTTCTTTGGACAATGAGCTACCTCAGTCCTGCACCCTCTACTTCAGCTATTGATATGAAGTTCAGAAGTCACGTAGTGCTGATCAGACTGGTGGATCTGTGGAAGATATACTAGCTGCATAAAACCTTCTCATCCTTGTTCTGTTTGGACTGCTCACATGAAACTGCCATTTTCTTGCTTAACATAGTCATGCTGCTAACACTACATCTAATAAAAAGTGAAAAGCCTGGTTGCTGGCAGCTGACCAAGCATCATTGAGAGCTGCTTCAAAAATCAGCTTGTTCGAGCAAGTAAAGTTTTATTTAATTTACTTCCTGTATTAAATTCTGATTTTACTATTTTAAACTGTTTAACTATGATACTGTTCGCCATGTATTCAGAAGCATAATTAAGTTAAATCGTGATCAGTGTGCACTGTCAGTCAGGAGCACCTCTGCACAAGAGTCACAGTGTAGATAAACTGACTGCTCACTTTAGCGCTTTCAGCGTGGTACACTCAGCATATCTGCAGCTCTGAAGGTGTGAAGAGTTAATGTGCTCAGTGTAGTTATAGAAGGCTGTTTTGACCTAAGAACTGCACAATTTCAAATCCCGAGTTATTCGGAACAGATTTGATGGTGTGGGTCGTAATGCAGAAGGTTCAATAGGGCAATGAAACTTGATGCATTTCTGCAGCTAGAGGGTCTTCAAACTAATGAAGTCACGGGGAATACCCAAGACTTGCGTCTATGTAGAACATGAACAGTTGTGTGGATACTGTGCTGCATTTGCAGCAAGTTGTTCAATATTAAATAATGCAACTGGTTGCAGGGCACTTCCTCTGAACTCATAAAATGCTGCAGGATATGTAAGAGTTAAGGCAGAACTAAGCAGCTTTCAGATATGGGTTTATAAGACAGAAGGTAGGTGAAATGAGACAGCATAAATATGATTGCTGACTCTGTGGGAAATATTGGCCACAGAGGAATACCTTGAGGGTAAAAAGAATGTAAAACGAGTTCTTTGAGCCAGTTTACAGGCATCTAGTAACTGCAGATCGAAGTCCTGATGGTCATTTCATACACACCTGTGTAAGATAAGTATTCCAAAGCATATTGTTCTGAAACAAAACGTAGGCAGGCATATACAGACACACAGCATGGGGTTCTGTGCAATATTGTCTAGCCTTTCTATATGTGGAATGTATAATTTATTAGTTGCTTCTGGTAAGAACTGCATAAGAAAATGTTAAAATGTGAACTACATTAAGCATATTTTTTATAATCTAATAACACTGCAGGAAAGAAGACTCATGCAGCTTCACTTGTGCTAAATCCAGGAGAATCTGTAGAGTTTGAAGTAATTTTCAAGGCATCTATTGCACAGCGCTGCAGCGGACTTATTCGCTTGACTGTGCTGGACAATCAGTATGATGAAACAGTGGTGTGGCTAGTGGCAGAAGGTTTCCAGGATGACATTACTCTTGATAATATACATGGGCTGATGCCTAGAACCAGCAATGAATATGCAGATGGGCAACTGGAACAAGATGATGTGGAAGGTAAGGAAAGTAGGAAGACTAGCAAGAAGTCAACTTTTAAACAGAATGCTTTGTAAAGATTTACATAGTTCATTTATAGCTGAATGCCTAATAATTACTCTACTGGAAGATCTACAGTCCAACAGTAGTAGATCGTCACCCCCTAATAGACCAGCAGTAGCTCTGACTCGACCGTTGAGGTGGACAGTATGACAATGAGATGGCAGATGATGAAATCCAGTTTTCTGTATCCTTTAGTTCTGCTATGACACTGCTTACTGTGTTTAATTACAGTTATACACTGTATCAGCTAAATAAAATATAGTTCAAGGAAGTTATCAGAATGTAGTCATGTTATATTATTAGCAGTATTTTTGTTATTCCTAATCACTGTATCATTTGGACCTAACTTGTTAATAGTTTCACAGGCAGTCATTAAGCATTGTAGTCCAATAGACTGTTTAGGAGCCTAACCCAAATTACCAGTTTTTTCAAAACACTGTTTTGTTAAGTCACTTGCTCAAGTTCACAGAGTAGACAAATGAAGGCTGAGGGCCTCAAACCCTGTAGCACAGGAAGTAGCCTGTTAGCAACTCTTTGCCTTAGTGCTCTGCGCCAACTGTCGGATTTGTTCCTAATTATAATCATGTTATGGAGAGCTGTAAAACGAGAACTCACATAACTGCCACATATTTGGGAAATGAATATGTCAGTCAGTCCATGATCTTCCTATCTCAGTCTATAAATAAACAGGTTACTAAATACTTCACTCCTCATTTAAACCTTATTTGATAAATGAAATTCCTAGGAAAGAGTCTAGTGAATATTTAGCATACACTAAGGAGGACAGAAATATAGACAGAATCCAGAAAAACATTCAAATGCACAAAATAATGCGTTACTGCAACAGTCTCGTACCATGTCAGCTCTTGTTACAAAACCGTTGTTGATGTGCATATAAGATGCAGCCATGCACCATAAAAACAGTCTTATTCCAATAGATATGCAGTACAGGATGGAGGAGCTAAGTTCTCGATATCCTTACATTCAATGTTGCATTATTCTTAACAGATGGCGTTCCCTGCTGTGGAAGCCAGAATGTGCGGGCAGTCTACCAAAGACTATCTGTTGCTTTAAAAAGGTGCACCAAATGTATGCTCCTTGCGTAGTGTAGGGCATAAAGGTGACATTCAGGCCTATCATAAACAGAACATCTGATATTGTTAATCCTCATTCATTCCTTACGCATAGGTATCGGTTCTGAGCTCGGAACCGAGGCGGCCATTTTCCAAGCTTGCATCAGCTTCAAACTCTTGAGCTAAACTCTTACCCACAATCCCCCTCTCCCTGTTACCTCAGATTTAGTTTTCCGCATTGCCATTCGGTTGTGTCAAGCTACTTCTGTTGAGCTAAGTACATTCAATTGTTGTTTAATACTTTTACAGATTACTTTTCTGTCAGGAAAGTTCATATTTTATTGTCTCTTACCCTATCGCATCTAGCGTTCATAATTTCTTCAGGTTTTTCTGCTTCTTTCTTTACCACTTTTACCGCGAGGTATTCTCTCTTTACCATCGTTGGTAATCCTTTTCTATTTTCTCTCATACCTTCGGGTACTCTCTTGTACCATTGCTGGTACCTTCTCTATTAATTAATTTACTGTCGTGGCAGATAAGAAATGTAGTCCGGGGTTTAAGCGGTGTTCTGATTGTGGACACAAACTTTGTGTGTTTATTGTTTGGGAGCTTCCCATTTGTCTGTTGACCCACCCTGTACTATTTGTGAGAACATTTCTAATAGAACCTTGTTGGAAAGGAAAAACAAGCTGTTACTGAAGGGACTTCTAAAATCTCCCTTTTCAGAGGCTATTTCTGGGTCGGAGGCCTCAACCCCTCCTAGAGCCCATAAGAAAACTTTGGATGTTCCTACTAAGGCTAAATCTTTGCCTTTGTCCCCAGTTGGGGACTCCCACCAACCAAAACCTAAAAAGGCTAAAGTTTCGGCTCCGGAGCTCTCTCAGTCAGCCCCAGAGCTTTCGGTGCCTAGACCTTTGGCACCGAGGCCTTCGGCTCCATTAGTGATTTCGGCTCCATCTTCTCCTGCAGCTTTCTATATATCGGCACTGAGGGGCTCCTCGGTTCAGACCATTACCACTGTATCGGCACTGACCATACAGTTGATGCAGACCTTGACCGCTTCGGCTCCAAGATCTTCATCGGAACTGACACCTTTATTGTTGACTCCTGTCATGTAGATTCCAGCTTCGGCACCGGCAACCACTTTGGCACCGATCCCTGTGTCAGTGCAGACCATGACCTCGGCACCAATGACTTCTTCTGTGCAGACAACAGTAGTCCAGTCTCTCTCGGCACCGTTGTCCCTGGTGTGGTCAGATGAGATGGGCACCGAGTCTGCCTCTTCTGTGGACAGGCCTGTTTCTCTCTCAGTATTTGTGAGTTCCACTAGAAGCCTTTCCGAACATGATGTGTTGCGTCTTGTGGACTAGGTACTCTTGGCCAGAGGTATCCCACCCCTCAGGAACTATCCTTCCTTGGGAGGTGATCACCCATCTCCAAAGACCCCTTCTTATTCTCCTCCTTCATTGCCTTTGAAGTCCATGGATATAGCACAGTCTTCCCCTTCTGTGGTTCCCTTTATGGATCTCACTAAGGAACCGCAGTTGCCTTCATGGCAGGAAAGTTTTGCTACGACCCAGGATGTCAGTTGTGACACGCATAGTTTGCTGCTCCACAGCCATCTGAGGACTCTGGGTTGGCAGGCTGAGCCACTTAGGGGAAGGGTGACCCCTGTCATAGACATGCACTCCTCTTCGGGTGGACCAGCCTTCCAACTGATGGAGAAGGCTTTCGCTGCTGCTGGCGATTCCGGACTGTCTATACCTCCGCCCTTCTCTGGTACACTGGTTTCACAAGTCGTACCTAGCGGACACCGGGTGCAAGGGCTGCAGGACATATTCCCTCAGGAATCCCCTTTTCCGCTGTCTTCTCCAGCTTCTCCCGCTGAGGAGGTCCACCGGAAAAGTTTGTGTAAGAGGAAGCACATGGACTCCACAGAGGAGTCCCTCACCGAAGACACAGATATCGATGAGGGGGAAGGATCCCCTCGGTCACCCTCTGAGGTATCCTTTGGTGATATCCTCAAAATCGTGAAACAGAGAGATGACTGGCAGTCCTCTAATCCGACCTCTGAGGAATCTGTGTTCCTGCAGGCCTTTCGCACCTGGCCCCCTACCTCCTGGGTTACTCCACCTGCCGATGAACTTGTCCAGCTCATTGTGCTGTGTGATTGGAAGGCTCCTGATACCGTCAAAGCTATTCCCCAGAGGCCAGATAAGATCTTGTCCCCTCCTGCTTCGGATCCCCATTGGTCTAAAGGTCTTCCTTTGGATACTTTGGTGGTGGCGGCTGCAACAAAAAAGGATTTGGCAGAAGAAGAAAGCCAGACTGTCCATCTGCCTAACAAAGAGTCCCAGGCCCTGGACAGGATAGGGAAGCACACCTTTGCTTCAGTGACCTTTGCTATCAGGTCCCTGAATTATATGGCACATTTTACCAGGCTACAGAGGGATCTGGTTTCTGAGCTCTCTGAAACCTTGGCTGGTGCTGTGTCTGATGAGGTCCGTGACAAAGTGGCCTCTCAGCTGGCCACCAATGAATCTATATCTAACTCCTCTATGCGATTGATATCTCATGCATCAGAAGGAGCAGCTAGAGCAATGGGTTCAGCTGCGGTCTTGAGACGACACGCCTGGATGCGCTTGTGCAACTTTGCGGAACCATTTAAGTCTTCCTTTCTTAATGCCCCCATTGAGGCCTCCTCATTGTTTGGGCCCAAAGTTTAAAGCACACTGGCCAGATGTGAACAGGATGGTAAGACCGTTTCTGCTGTAGGTGTTGTTTATTCTTCCCCTCAACGTGCTTTCTCCTGAAACCAAAAGAGTGGGAAGATATGGTTCAAGAAATCTCAGGGTCCTTTCCGTGATGCACAGACCGAGTTCTCCCCCAGAGACAGAGGGGGAAACTCACAAGGAAGACCCTCCTTTTGGGGCAGAGGGGGTCCGTGTAACCAGGGTTCCAGGGATTCTTTCCCTGGCCAATCCTACCAGTGCTCCTGAAGAGCGGCCCAACTCATTTCCTCTGGAGGTGGTTGGGGGACATTGCTCCTTGTACCCTTCTGCCTGGCTAACCATCACCACCGATTCTTAGGTACAAAGGATTATAACCAGAGGTTATCATATCCCCTTTGATCTTTGTCCCGTCCCTTCAAAAAATCTTCCTGACATTCCACCCAGTCAAAGGGAAGAAGTAGCACTAGAGAAAGAAAAGCTGCTAAGAAAAAGAGTCATCCAAATATTCCCTCCAGACCAGGTAGGATCCGGATTCTACTCAAGACTATTTTTGGTGCCAAAGAAAACCAGGGACTGGAGACCAATTTTGGATCTCAGTGTATTGAACAAGTTTGTGAGAGTACAAAAATTCCAGATGGTCACAATACAGTCTATCCTCCCGCTTTTGGAAAAAGATGATTGGATGTGCTCTGTAGATCTTCAAGATGCATACTACCACATAAAGGTGGACAGGCCATCAAGAAGATTTCTGGGCTTCCGTGCAGGAGCCAGTCATTACCTGTTCAGAGTACTGCCCTTCGGACTCTCTACAGCCCCAGAGTGTTCACAAAGTGCATGGCAGTTGTCACAGCTCACTTGCGACTTCAAGGATTCCAGGTGTTTCCATACCTAGACGACTGGCTCATTTCCGCCCCCACCAGACATCTACTGGAAAAAGCCCTGGCATATTCTCTCCTCACTGCAAAAAGGCTAGGCATAACCATAAACTGGCAAAAATCCAATCTCACCCCATCTCAGGCAACAGAATTCATAGGGGTTATCTTGGACACAAAAAACTGCAGAGCTGCTATTCCAGAGGACAGAATTCTAAGGATAAAGTAACAACTAATTCCAATCCTTTCAAAGGAAAAATCCACAGCTCACTCAGTTCTACAGCTGTTGGGTTCTATGGCACCCTCCATCACCATTATTCTTCTGGCCAGGTTTTACATGAGGCTTCTACAATGGCTACTGCCCACCCAATGGTATCCTTTTCAGCATCCTCTTTCAGCCATGATTCGAGTAACCCACAGGTGCAAACAGGATTTAAATTGGTGGATGACACACAATCTCTCACAATGGTCTCGCCCCTTCTCCCCCCAGCAACCCAAGGCCACAGTGACCACAGATGCCTCCCTGATGGGGTGGGGGGGGGGCTATGTCAGGGACAGACAGTCCAAGGCACTTAGTCTGATCTGGAGGCCCATCTGCATATAAATGTTCTAGAGCTGAGGGTGGTGCTTCTGGCGTTGCAAGCATTCCATCCCCTGCTGCCGTCTGGGACAATTGCGATTCAATCAGACAACATGGCGGTGGTCTGGTACATCAACAAGCAAGGTGGAACCAAATCTTACCCCCTTTGTCGAGAGGCCATGAGGATATGGCAATGGGCATATATTAGCAACCTACATTCCCGGGAGTTCCAACGTGATAGCAGACAGACTCAGCAGATGCATTGTTCAACCTCATGAGTGGTCCCTGAATCCCTTGATAGCGGCGGAGATCTTCCACCGCTGGGGCTGTCCTTGCTGTGACTTCTTTGCATCCCCGACCAACTACAAATGCAGCAACTACTTTGCCCTGATTCCCCCTCTGGGACAATCACCCAGGGACTCTCTAGTCCACGATTGGCCCTCGGGTCTCCTTTACACATTTCCACCCTTTCCCCTCATTCCCCAGTTTCTGAAGAAAGCCCGTCAGTTGAAGAGCAAGGTGATCATCATAGCACCATATTGGCCTCGACAGATCTGGGTCCCCTTCCTTTGGCCTCACCTACTAGATCGACCATGGATTCTCCATCCAACCCCAGAGTTGATCTCACATCCACAGAACCTGATTCATCCCAACTTGAACAGCCTGAAGCTCACAGCCTGGCTACTCCAATTCCTTTGATTGCCAGGCAGAATGATCTTTCTTTACCAGTACGTGATATTCTCATTGCTTCTCATAAGTTTTCCACTAGAATTACTTATCTGAGCAAGTGGAAAAGATTTACCTGTTGGCTGAAAGATAAACAAGTAGACCCCTTTTCAGCACCAGTGTCAATAATACTAGACTATCTGGCCGATATGTTTCAATCAGGTCTATCGGCCTCCACCATTAGCGTTCATTTGGCTGCAATTTCTAATTTTCATGAGGGTGTCCAGGATTCCTCTCTTATGTCTCATAAATTGTGCAAGATCTTCATAAAAGGTGTGAATCATCTGAAGTCACCTTTTAGAGAACCTATTCAACCATGGGATTTATCATTAGTTCTACAAGCTCTGACAATGTCACCTTTCGAACCAGCCTCTTCTTGCGACCTCAAGTATTTGTCATGGAAAACCTTGTTTTTGGTCGCCATTACTTCTGCCAGATGTATTTCTGAGCTTCAAGCTTTATGTATCGAGTCCATACTTGATTTTTCATAGAGATAGAGTGTCTCTAAGAACTAATCCGTCATTTCTGCCTAAAGCGATCTCTTAAATGTCCATTAATCAAGCCATTGAATTGCCAGTTTTCTTTCCCAATCATTCAAACAGAGGAGAGTATTACCTACATACCCTAGATATACACAGGCAAATCCATTTTTACTTAAACAGGACTAAATCTTTTCGTAAATCTGACCAGTTATTTTTGGCCTTTTCTGGACGTAGATTAGGATCTGCTGTTACTAAGGTCACATTAGCTAGATGGTTGAAGGACTGTGTGACCTTTATTTATACACAACGTAATATCTCGTTGCCTGCTACCATGAAAGCTCATTCAACAAGGTCGGTGGCAACTTCTGCTGCCTTCCATGCCAGAGCTTCTTTACATGACATCTGTGCAGCTGCAACTTGGGCTATGCCTCATACCTTCATCAGTCATTACAAATTGGATGTGGCCTCCAGGGGAAGAGCATCTTTCGGTTCTATGGTGCTCAGGAATGTCCTTCAATGAGAGCCTCCCAGGAATAAAGGTAGCTGGGGACTCTGTCCCATGAGTAAGGAATGAACGAGGATTAACAATATCAGATAAAGAAGTTATGTCTTACCATAACGTTTCATCTGTATTGTTGATCCTCGTTCAGTCATTACAACCCTCCCTTCTTCCCCCTCCTGTGGTTTCTAGTGGATCTCACCATTTGGTTCTCTTAGGTTGTTTGACCAGAAGTAGCCTCTGCCTTCTTTGACTTGCAAACTCAATCTGAGGTAACAGGGAGAGGGGGATTGTGGGTAAGAGTTTAGCTCGAGAGTTTGAAGCTGACACGAGCTTGGAAAATGGCCAGCTCGGTTTCGAGCTCGGAACCGATACCCATGCGTAATGACTGAACGAGGATCAACAACACAGATGGAACGTTATGGTAAGACATAACTTTTTATTTGCCACTAGTCTGAATGTATCTTTTTAATGTTGATCTGTTTACCTGTGTCTGTTTTCTGCCAGTTGAATGCATTCTCATTCTCCGGTGACTACATATGCCTGTTGCTGAATTCTTTTGCAGTTGCAGAAGAGTGCCTCATTGGGGGGTTTATTTTTTCTTAGTTTTTCTGTGTTCCTTGGGGTTAATGTCATCCAGGAAGGCTAAATGCCAGTGTGGGAGACAGCTTCCACTTAAAGATCCCCACAATACGTGTCTTTTTTGTCTAGGAGCTTCTCATGACTATATGTCTTATTTTATTTGTCAGGCATTCATTCCGAAAACCCTTCATAGCAGACTTTCTTCCCTTTCCTTGTATCTCGCTAAAGATACAATGGAAGTAATCTCCCACCTTGAGGGTTAGCCATTAGGGAAGAAGAAGGTGAAAAAGGTATGACTGGAATCTTCTGCTGTCCAGCCTCTGCCAGATGTTTATTCCCAGGTTATTACAAACCCAGAGACTGACATGGCTGTATTGTCGGCTTTCTCTGACATGACCATGTCAGATGCTGGTGAGGGTCTGGTTGGCAGGACATACAAAGATGTTTTGCAGATGTCCATCTTGGGAAACCACGGCTGATTTTTTTCCGAGGGGCCTAGGGGAATTCCTCAGTTTTTAGTTAGGGAAGAAGTTCCTACTACAGTTCTCAACTCCTGTCCTGGGTCTGAGCCTTCCCAGCTTTCTGGACGGGATGTTCTCTTAAAGAAGAAAAAATAAATAAACATATTTTTTCTACTCCTAGGGATCCACAAAGTGAGTGGCAGGCCTACACTGAAGGGCTAGTTGCTGCTTTAATTTCCTTAAAGCCTCCTCAAGGGGTTTCAGTTTCTGCTTCTCCTTGGTCCTCTACTCTCTGTAAAAGGCCTAGAGAACAGGATTCTTCTGAAGATGAGACAGATTTGGATAATGAGTCCCTGACTTATTCTACTCATATTCCTTCTCCTTTAGACTATGGGTCAGAGGAGGAAGATTCTATTAGTCCAGATGTTCCTTTTGAGGAAATTTCATTTGGGGACACACTCTTTAGGATGACAGATTTTTTTAAGTGGGATTGTGCTCAGGTCTCTGATATCCATAAGAAGTGCTATGAGTTGCTGCAGTCAGACTCCCCTAAACCTGCAGTTATTCCTCCTGTTTTGGCTGCTTTGCTCAATACTTTTTCCAATGCCTCTCTTGCACCTGATTCTTTGCCCCCTTCTCCCAAGACGCCTGACAGGTTTTATAGGGTGCCTTAGGATTGTTCTCTCCTATGTAAATGCCCTGCTGTTGATCCTTCTGTAGTGTCTGTAGCCTCTGATAAGCCATCTCAATTGCCTCCTTTGCCCAAGTTATTGCCTTCTGACAAGGATGGCGGAACCATGGTAAAGATGGGTAAGAAGGTTTACACTTATGCTACCCTAGCTTTTAGGGCTATTAAGTATCAGCTACATGTGTCTAGGTATGTGTTGGCTCTTCTTTCTCAGGCCTGTCAACTTATTTCTGATTTTTCAGACTCTGAGGGTAAAACTTCTTTTCTTTCATTGCTAAGGACTTCCTCTCAAGTCATTCATCATTCTATTAAATGTAGTTATGATGCAGCAGATGCCTCTTCCTGCGATGTTTTTTTTGGTTCAGTGATGAATAGGTATTCTTGACTTAGGCTTCAATCTCTACCTGATGATATTAAAGCTAAGTTGACGGATACTCCTCTGGATTCTAAAGTTTGGGGAAGCTTCTGCTGGTTTGTGTAAGTCCCTTCAGGATAAGGGTAAGGCCTTCCAGGAGCTTAAACTTGTTTCTCTTGTGCCTAAATTTCAGATAAATTTCCCCACTAACACTGTCTTCGTTCATAGGCAGTCCTGCACTTCTACTATAGGCTAAGGCTTCTCAGTTTTCAGGGACTCCAAAGCTTCCTTTTGGGCAAACAGGTCATGTATGACTGTCCGTCTCTTCCTAGCCACATTCCTCTTTTTCTTCACCTTTTTCTTTCTCTTCCTGTTTGGCTTCAGATCACGCAGGATTCTTTGGTTCTGTTGATTATTCGTCAGGGGTACTTCATGGTGTGGAAATCCTGTCCTCCTTTCATGAGCATTCCTCAGCCTCCTCAGGAACAACTTCCCTTTTCCCCAGAGGTTGTTCAAAATCTCTTGACTCAGGGTTCTACTCGAGATGCCTGTGGCCCAAAGGGGGGAAGGGTTCTACTCCTGACTGTTTCTAGTGCCCAAAAAGAGGGCACTTGAAGACCTATTCTAGACCTCTCTCATTTAAACAATTTTCTAAAAGTGCCTTCCTTTCAGATGTTGTCCCTTCAGATTCTGTTTCCTCTCCTGCTCCCTCAGGCCTATACTGTATCTCTGGATCTCAAGGACACTTATCTCCATATTCCGATCCATCCTCTTTTCTGGAAGTTTTTGCATTTCTCTGTTGCTTCCTGGAATTTTCTGTTCTCTGCTTTGCCCTTTATCCTTTCTACTGCCGCACAGGTGTTCACCAAATGCCTTGTTCCTGTGATTGCTTTTGCAAGATTTGAGGGATCCAAATTTTTCTTTACTTAGTTGACCTGTTGATTCAGGTGTCCTCTCTGGACACCCTTTTGCAAAATCTTCATTTTGCCATTTCCCTTATTCAGAGCCAGGGGTTCATTATAAATTTCAAAAAGTCTTCTCTGACTTCTTCTCAGGATCATGTTTTTCTGGATTGCAGGATTCAGACAGTGCCAATGCTTCCATCCCTACCCCCACCAAAGGCCTTAACTCTCATTTCTTTCTTTCTTTCAAACTCTTCTTCCTCTGGATTCCATTACTGCCAGAGAGTTTCTGAGAGCTCTGGGATGTTCTGTGTTTCACTGTTGCAGTCATCACACTTGGGTTATCTGCCTGCAGGTAGCCCTCAGGCAACCCGCATACCAGAGACTTCGTATTTCTGTGTCAGATGCTGTCACTCCTGGATTGATGTCAGGTTGTCAGGGGTATAAAAACAGGCAGCTGACGCCATTACATCAGTCTTTCTTGCCGAGGAGGAACCCGAAGCAGAAGCAGTTCGCAAGTGCTGGCCGGCCGCTACCTGAATTTTTCATTTTCATTGAATAATCCTGAAGTGTTCTAAAGCTAAGTACCCCGCTGGGGATTCTTTTTTCTTGCTCTAGCCGATGTCAGAAAAGGTTAAAAATTGTCTTGCCTGTGGAAAGCAAATACCTCACAGAGATTTTCATTCTTACTGCGTCACCTGTTTAGGCCCAGAGCATGATGTCCCTCTCTGTCGGTTTTGTGCCTTGTTTAACACCTGAATCATTCGTTGTTGGGCTCTCTTTGTCACTAAATTCTTTCACTCTCGATCTCCGTATTCTGAAATGGCTTTGGTAAGCCACCTGACTACCGATTTTCCAAAAAAAATGTAAGGATAAAGACAGAGACAGACCCCATAGGTCCAAAACTGCTGACGAAGCTTCTGTTAAGCTAGTCACCAGTCCGCCGGTACTCAGCAGCCCCTGATGCCCACTTCAGTGGATTCGCAGGCCTCTGCTGAGACCCATTCGGAGTCTTGTATGCCGTGAGATGCTACTTCAACTATGGAACCTGTGGATGTCTCTACCTTGGATGGGTCCGGAGCCACTGTGCAGACACTGGCTTCTGAGGCAGTTCTTTGCTCTACCGACATTCAAATTAAACCAACTACTTCTTTTCTAACCAAAACTAGAGAGTTTCTTAGGCCAACGTACGCACTACGCCTAGAAAACCAATGACCAAAGCGCATGCTGAGGCTCCCATGCCACAAAAACAAATGCTTAGAATGGCTGAAGACCTTATTACACTGATTAGGGGAAGTCAGCCTTCCCCTGCAAAGAGACCAAGAACCCAGTCCCCTGCAGGTTCTACAGACCAGGAGTCAGATGACTCTGACATTTCTGATTATGGAGACATGCCCTTATCTGCCTATGAGGATTCGGATGCAGAAGAATCCATTCACTCTGCCTCCCTCCAGAGGATTTTTCTTTTGGCGAAACCTTGCATACTTTAAGAGAGCATTTCCATTGGGAATGCCAAGACTATCCTTAGTCCAAAAAGAGACTCATAGAATTTTTATAGTTGCCTCAGCACAGGCCTTTAGCTAGACTCCCTGTCCTGGATATTGTGGATGATGTTTTCATGGAATCCAGTCTTACACTTGACACTTTACCTCCTGCCCCTAGGAAACCAGACAGGTACTACTGAGTACCTGATACTCACAAGTTTCTGTTCAAGAATTCTACTGCCGATCCAGAAATCATTTCCCAGGGGCCTAAAGGTATCAAGGCTACTACAGCCAAGAATCCTACCCCTTCGGACAAGGATTCCAGAGCTTTGGACAGATGAGGTAAGAAGGTATATAACTGCAACTTTTGCTATCAGGGCCTTGAATTGCCAGTTTCGCATGCTGAAGTACCAGCAACATATTATGGAACTTATTAAACAAAAAGTGTTATCTTTTCCAGACTGTGCAGAAAATAAAGAATTGCAGGAGATTATGCACTCTGCAAACCAAGTCAGTAAGCATACTTTGCAGTGTGGCTTTCATGCCCTAGAAGCATCTTGCAGGGCAGCAGTCACTGGCTCTGTACTGAGAAGACATGCTTGGCTGAAAGAGCAGACCTTGCCAGATCATGTCAAATCCAAATTACTAGATGCTCCTTTGAATAAAGACTCTTTGTTTGGCACCAAAGCAGAAGAGGGAGATAGGAAATTCACCCCGGGGATCACTTCTGTGGCTCTGCTCGACAGTGGCACAGGAAAATAATTTTCTTGGGTGGCGAAAGCCAGGGTACCTTTGGCTAGGCTTATATAGGCCCTAGGGCCAATAGCCTAGTGCCTACCTATGAACCTAAGAGGTTCTCAAAAAGATGGAAGAAAATGCTAAATCTATGCAGGCTGTTAAAAAATTCTTACAAGTGCAACCCCCTAGATTCAGTAGGCATTGCCCTTCAAAACACTAGTCCTTTCCAGGCCTTCTCAAACAAGACCCAGGGGAAACAGACCACCCAGACTACAGTCTCAGGGTATGCAGAGATCTAAGCAATGGAGTGCCCCCACCCCTAAAGTAGGAAGTGGTAAGCCACCTCCTTATGGAAAAAGCTCACAATGACTTCTCCATTCCACTTCCCAGCCCTGTCCAACTGCCTATGCCCCTAGGAGGAAAACTTGCCTGGAAACTGGATGTCCATCACCCAGGACCAATGGGTCCTCAACATTGTATCCCAGGGGTACAAATTTTATTTCCATTCTCTGCTAGCCCCAAGTGGGTTTCCAGATCTTCCTCCAAACCAGTGGGCAGAGGCTCAAAACCAAGTACTTTCCCTGATCAATATCAGGGCTATTCAGCCTGTTCCTGTTGAACAGAGGGGTCAAGGATTCTACTCCAGACTCTTTCTGGTGCCCAGAAAAGAGGGCTCACGCTGCCCAATCCTGGATCTGTCACTTCTCAACACCTTCCTGGTGGTACCAAAATTCAAAATGCTTACCCTGCAACAGCTTCTTCCTATATTAGTCAAGGATGCCTGATTAGTCACCCTAGATTTTAAAGAAGCACATCCCTATAAGGGAGTCATGCAGGAACTATCTACATTTCAGGGCAGGATCTATGCATTATCAGTTCTCTGCACTTCCCTTTGGCTTATCTACTGCACCCAGGGTATGCACAAAATGCCTAGCTCTAGCCATTGCATACTACAGGCAGAGAAATATCCAAATGTACCCATACTTTGATGGCTGCCTGATTCAGATGGACAGTCAGGAATTGCTGCTTCAGCACCTGGCATTTGTAAAAAGCCTTCTCACTTCCTTGGGATACACCATCAATGAAAAGAAATCACAAATGGTACCCAGTCAAAAGATTGTATTCCCTGGAGCAGGCTTGGACACATCTTCCCAGATGGCATTCCTCACTTCAGAAAAACAAGTTTATCTGACAGTTTACTTCAAGCAAATGGCCACCAGAACCCAGCTATCTGCAAGAAAAATAATGCAAGCCCTAGGGTTCATGGCTTCATGTATACTGCTAATTCCATATGCAAGACTGCATATGAGGAAACTTCAGTGGTACTTAAAAAGTCTTTGGTGCCAACATTCTCAGGACCTGGAAACAGTCATTCCTATCATACCCTGTTCAAGGACAGAGCTCATTTGGTGGGCAGAAGCATGCAAACACAACAAGGGACTGACATTCACTCTACCCCATGCTGCCCAAACCCTGACTACAGATGCATCAGACTATGAATGGGGGACTCACATGGCTGGCAAATGTATTCATGGCCACTAGAGCCCAAGCCATATTCATCTGCACATCAACCAAAAAGAGATGCTAGCTGTACAGAATGCCCTGACAGCTTTCAGATCCCTACTCTTTCCAGGACAACTGCTGATGAAAACAGACAACACCACAGTTATGTGGTACATCAACAAGCAGGGGGGAACCCATTCCTACTCACTCTGCAGGTTAGCCATGGCCCTGTGGAACACAGCCTTGGACAACCAAGTCTATCTACAAGCTCAATTTCTGCAAGGCAAACAAAACTCGCTGGCAGATGACTTAAGCAGAAATCTCCTAGACCCACACGAGTGGAAATTGGAGCCCAGCACCTTCAAACGTCTGATTCAGAAATGGGGGACCCCAAAGGTGGATCTCCTTGCCTCCCCCTACAAGCACCAGCTCAGCAAATTCTGCACCAGGAACCCTCACAGCAGGACCTGGAAAGTGGATGCCCTATCCTTTTATTGGAAAAACCTCTCGATCTATGCCTTTCCCCCTCTTCCCCTTCCCTCAAGGGTATTACTCAAGATAAAACAGGACAGGCCAAGGACAATTCTGATTGCCTCAGACTGGCCATGCCAGCACTGGTACCCACTCCTGCACAGCCTGACAATGGTGCCACCCTGGCACCTACACCAGACTCCAACCCTGCTCTCTCAGCAGGAGAGACAGATTTTGCATCCACAATTACAAACCCTAAATCTTGCAGCCTGGCTTATTCCTCGAATACCCCACCAGCAACCCTAAGCAAACAGGTGCTGGATGTCATCCTTGAAGCCAGAAGGCCCAGTACAAGAAATCCTATGCTGATACATGGAAAAGGTATTGTTGTTGGATTCAGTCAAAAGGAGAGGACACAGCACTGCCGTCCTTACCTCTATTCCTGGATTACCTAGCAGAACTACTCCACAGAGGCCTATCCTTCTCCTCTACTAAGATCCGTGCCTCTGCCATCTCGGCTCATTACAACACTGAGCCACCTCTATTCTCTCACCCTCTCAATAAACAGTTTCTGAGAGGAGCAAACAACTTAAGGCCACCAAGGAGAGCACCCACCCCTTCTTGGGACCTTAACTTTGTACTGGAAAAGTTCACGCTTCCCCCCTTTGAACTTGCGGCTTCAGCAGAGTTAAAATTCCTCTCTTGGAAAACAGCCTTGCTTCTAGCCATCAGTTCAGCTAGAAGAGTGTCTGAGCCACAAGCACTGATGGCTGTGAAACCCTTCATTATTTTCCATGCTGACAGGGTTTCCCCTCAGGACTAACCCTTCCTTTATGCCTAAAGTGGTGTCCAGTGTGACTCTCAACCAATCCATCCATTTGCCAACATTCTTCCCTAATCCTCAAAATAAAGGGGAAAGGATCCTGCACTCTTTGGACGTGCACAGACAGCTCAGATTCTACCTTGATAGGACTAAGCCCTTCAGAAAATCTGACCATTTACTAGTCAGCTTTGCAACAGGGGCAGAGGGCAAGGCCATTTCAAAACAAACCATTTCCAAATGGATAGCACACTGCATCCATTTCAGCTACAAGCACCATGGAAAACCAACCCCTCAGGGTGGTCAGAACACATTTCACTAGGGCAACATCTACCTTTACAACATTTCTTAGGGGAATCCCTACCAGGGACATCCTGGAAGCTGCTACCTGGAGTTCTGTACACACCTTCACCAAGCACTACTACTTGCCTATCTTTTCCAAATCCAGAGCAGGTTTTGCTACAGCAGTCTTGCAAGGCCTACTAGCCAGCCCTAACTCTTCATGACTGCCTCCATCCTTCCTCAGCTTTGGGAATCCACCCAAGTGTGATGCCTGCAACAGTGAAACACGAAGAATATAGTACAGTTGTGTACACTTACCATAAATGTAGATGTTCAAGTGTATTCACTGTTGCAGTCCTGGTTTCTCTCCCTCCAGCCCCCTGTTTTTCTCTGTCTCTCTCCTCTTAATGGGTATTACTACTGGTATTGGTATTTACTTTTTACTGGTGGTGTTTTCCCCACCATAACTTAGCTCCCTGTTTGGGGGCTCCTGACATTTGGGGCAAGAAAAACTGATGTAATGGTGTTGGCTACCTGTTTTTATAACCCTGATGACTTGACATCAATCCAGGAGTGACAGCATCCCTCGCAGAAATACTAAGTCGTCGGCTACCTGCAGGCAGATAACCCAAGTGTGATGACTGCAACAGTGAATACACTCAAACATCTACATTTATGGTAAGTGTACACAACTGTACTTTTCATGGTATCGAGCATTCCAATGCTTTCTCTGGCCAAACTTTATATGAGAAAGTTTCATTGGTTTCTGAAGTCAGTGTGGCTCCAACATGCACATCCTTTAGACTTTGTAGTTCCTTTTCTTCCTTGTCTCAGATAGGAACTTCACTGGTGGATTCAGCAGTTGTCTCTGACTCTAGGGATCACTTTTCGTCCCCCTCTTCCCTCTCAGGAATTGTTCCCAGACGCTTCAGACATGGGATGAGGGATGACATCTGGCTCCGTAAAAACACAGGGGAGTGTGGTCACCTCATTAGCAGAAGTAGCACATCAGTGTCAAAGAGATGAGAGCTCTTCTGCTGGCTCTTCAGGCCTTTCTTCTTCTTTTCTGTCCAGGGCCTCTCAAGGTGTTCACAGACAATACCATAGTGATGTGGTATATCGAGAAACTGGGAGGAATGAGATCTTATTTTCTTTGCTGGTTGGCACTTTTGGTATAGGATCTTGCTGTCAAGTATCAAGTGACTCTTCAGGCAGTTTGTATCCCTTCCAGTCAGAACATTTTAACAGATACTCTGAGCAGGCCCTTAACTCAGTTCCATGAATGGATGCTTCATAGGGATGTGTTCCTAGACATTATCCACCAGTGGGGGTACTCCTCAAGGTGATCTTTTTGCCTCCTCTCTGAACAGACAACTTCCTCTGTTTTGTGCCAGAGTCACAGATCCTCTGGTGTGGAAGGTGGACGCCCTCTTATTTTCTTGGAAGTGGATGTTTCTTTATGCATCCCCACCTCTTCCTCTCATTCCAAAAGTCCTGTTCAAGATTCAGCAAGATGCTCCCAATCATGTTGGTGACTTCTTTTTGGCCGCAACAACACTGGTTCCCTCTGCTTCTGCATCTAGCCAGGGGCAATCAACCCAAGTTACCTCACAGGGTGGACCTAATCACACAAGACATTCATCCCCACCTGTCCACGCTTCAACTGACACTGTGGGCAATAGGATTTTGATTCCTTACAGGCACTTTTTTTTTCTGAGGGTGTGCTGCAAGTCCTGCAGGAGGCCAGGAAACCTACTACTAGGAAATCCTACTTATCCAAATGGAAGAGGTTTTCTATTTTGTGTCTGTCTCGTAACTTGGACTCACTTACTGTGGATGTTCTTTTGGTTCTCTCTTATTTGTGTGAGATGCTCAGTGTTGGTTTGACCTTTTCTTCTGTTAAGGCCCACTTATCAGCTATCTCCGCTTGTCTGACTTTTTCCTCCTCTTTTAGGTTCTAGATTTGAGGTTAAACAATTTCTTAAAGGTGTCCTTAATATTAGATCACTCAGGAAGCCTGTTCCTCCTCCCCGGGATCTTAATTTTGTTTTGGAGAAGCTGACCCAGGCTCCTCTTGAGCCTGCTGCTTCAGTTTCCTTGCTACATTGTTCCTGGAAGACTGTTCTTTTGTTAGCTTTTACTTCTGCCAGACTGGTGTCTGAGTTGCAGGCCAATATGCCCTGTCCTCCTTTTTTGGTCTTTCTTGAGGACAGGGTGTCCTTGAGCACTAACCCTCCTTTTATGCCTAAGGTGGTTAATGAGCTATCACTGAATCACTCTATTAATCTGCCTCCTTTTTTTCCCCTGTCTGCAATCTGGCAGTGAGAGGGTGCTGCATGCTTTGGATGTGCATAGGCAACTCAGGGTTTATTTGGATAAGACTAAGGCTATTAGAAAATTGGGTCTATATTAGAAGACCGAAGAAGCGTTCTTTCAAAAGCATCTTGGTCGAACATAAAAGGCTAAAAATGCAAAATATCGAAGCGGCTGTTAAGTGAATTCTTTCCTTGGGAAAGAATTCGCTTGGCCGCTTCGGTACTTTGCCATTTTCAGCACTGTAGTGCGGTCTCGGAGTTGGTATATCTAAGTAGGGGGTTAATGTAATGTTTGAAATTGTTTTTTATTTATTTATTTTTTTGTTGGAACAGCGATTTTTGTCCCGGTGTTCTGACACTTCGACATTGTAAGCTTTCGCTTACATAGGGTCGATGAATCACCGTTCGGTTTTTTAAGTGTTCGGTGATCTAATATAGACCCAGAAAATCTGATAGTTATGTTTCTTTTCATCCTAGATCTTTGAGACTTGCTGTATTCAAGCAAACCATTTCTTATTGTGTTTCAAAGGCTATTTCCTTTTGTTATACTTTTCATGGCAAGAGCCTTCTCTATTCAGTTAAGACTCATTCTGTGAGAGCTTTGACTTCTTTGGGTGCTTTTTTCAAGGGCTTAGATACTAATTTTATTCTTGAGGCAGTTACCTGGACTTCTGTGCATACCTTTACCAAGCACTACATGTTGGATGGTATTTTTAGAGCTAGGGCTGGTTTTGCTAGTGCTGTTCTTCATGGTTTTTTAGGAAGCTCTTCTGTGCCTTCTCCCTTCCCAAGTTTCCTCTGGAGCTTTGGTACTCTCCCATGAATACTGCAGCAGTGAATGTAAGGACATAGTACATTTACTGCAGCAGTAAATGTAAGGACGTAGTACAGTTGTGTGAAATCTTACAATAATGGTAGATGTCCTTGCCTTCACTTCTGCAGTATTTGCTCCCTCCCTCCATCCCCCTAGTCTTTTGCCTTCATGGATGTACAGGTTAACTCTTAGGTTTCTTGTACTGTGTTTCTACTGGGCTGGGGCATTCAGTTCTGTTTATGGTAGGCCTGAACGTCACCTTTATGATACGCAAGGAGCATTTGGGTGATGTTCAGCATACCTTTTAAAAGCAACAAGTAGTCTTTGGTAGACTGGCCGGTCATTTGGGCTTTCATGGCAAGGAATCCCAATCTGTTAAGAATTTTGCAGCAGAGAAGGCAAGGAAATCTATTGTTATGGTAAGATTTTACACAACTGTACATTCTTCCAGAAGTCTGACCGAGGCCGATGTGGACAAAATAATGAGGAATTTTCTGTTGGTGCAGATACAGATGTGAGTTCTGTAGGCTCATACACCTTCAGGTCAAGAAGTCCTGGTGTGCACTGCACCACCAACCTTGGCTCCTTCTCCAATCTGACCTGTTGTTTTGGAGCCCTTGAATTCGATCTCCCAGGACTGTCTAGAGTGGTTTCGAAGGTCATAGTATCTTCGTCTATGAGACTTTCTCCAAGTGTACCAGCTCTGATGATTTCGGATCAGGACATTTCCTGGAGCCAAAGCATCCCTGTTGGATCTGAGCCATTAGATGACTCCAAAGCTGTCGGAGCCTTCTCTGCCCCTCAGAGCCTCAGCATTGGATAGCCAGTCCCTCAGGCGGATTGCCTTCTGGGCAGGGGGACCTGATGGGGCAGAAGCATGGCTTCTTGGCTCTGTTGCCTTCTTTCTCCTGGGAGCATTCCACTTTTGAGGTGGTTGAGAGAGTGTTCTGTACATCTGCAGGATGGACTGTCTCCCTCCCCTGATCACCACTCTTGATCCCATATGTCTCTTTCCCTTGATCCCCATCATTCTACACCACAGGGACAGCCAGCCCAATGTCTCCAGGTTACCCAGCAAAGTATTACTGTTTCTTCCGATACTTCTCGGGGGCATCCCACTGAAGAAGTTCCTAGTAGAGGAAGTGCAAGAAGAGGCACTTAGACTCCCCTCAGGAGTCCGTCACCAAAGATACTGATTTTGATGAAGGGGAAGGGTCCCCAAGATCACCACCCAAAGACATCTCATTTGGTGACAGCCTTGAGATCCATAAGCAAAAGGATGGTTGGTCTACCGATAAAACTTCCAAGGAGGAAATGGTAGTCCTGGAGGCCTTTGGGTCTGGCCCATCTACCTCCTGGGTGACTCCACATATTGACAAGCTCATTGACTTGGTCTCTAGGTTGGTGTGGAAGGAACCAGACATTGTTGAGCCAATCCCTGAAATACCAGATTGAGACATGAGTTTTGGAGCAAGGTAGTACCTGTAGATGTCTGGCATGGCTGTGGCCACCAAGAAAGAACTTGTGGATTAGAGTTCTACTGTCCATCCCCCTAACAGGGAGAGTAAGGGTGTTGGACAAATTTTGGAATGTGTGCTTAGCACCCTTTTCCTGCAGATTGCTGAACTACCTGGCCCACTTTACAAGACTACAAAGGGATCTGATAAAGGAATTTTCAAAAATCCCTTTCTTTGAACAGTACTGCTGAGACTCAGGCTTCTGTGGCCTTGCAGTTGGCTACCCTTCATTTGATTTCTAACTTGTCCATGAGATTTATCGTACATGCAGCTAAAGGTACCTCAGAGGTGGCGGGTTCAGGCATTTCCATTAGGAGGCATGCCTGGATGTGGTTGTATAACTTTGTGGAGCCTTTCAAGTCGTCATTCGTCAATGTTCCTTTTGACGGAAACTCTTTGTTTGTCCCAAAGGTAAAGGACACACTCTCCAGGTGTGAACACGATGGAAAGATCCACTGAGTGGGAGTACATTTTTCAATCTTCTCAAAGGACCTTTTCAGGGAATCAGCAAGAAGATCAGAAAATGTGGTTCAAGAAGTCCCAGGGTCCTTTCCAAGATCCATGTGGAGACAGTTCCCTCAGACGCAAAGGGGGGAACTCAAATGGGAAACGCTGCCTATGTGACAGAGTAGGCCAGCAAAACCAGGGGTCTAGAGATTCTTTTTCTGACAGACCCTACTAGTGCTCCTGAAAGGAGTCCCAATCCATTCTCCTCTGGAGGCACTCGGTGGGGTCAGTTATCCGTGCACCAGAGAGCCTGGCTAGACCGTACAAAGATATGTGGGTGCAGAGGATTATTGACATTGGTTATATAATTCCATTTTTCCTACCACCACCTGTTTACAGATTTCCCAATGTTCCTCCCAGTCATAGGAAAGCAGCAGCACTAGCAATTCAAAAGCTGATAGAAAAAAAGAGTCATTCATTAGGTCCCAGCAGACCAGATAAAATCTGGAACTTAACTCAAGATTCTTTTTAGTGGCAAAGAAAACAGGGGACTGGAGACTGATTTTGGATCTCAGCAATTTGAACAAATCAGTTGAGCACACCAACTTTCAGATGGTCACAGTTCAGTCCATTCTGCCCTTTTTGTGCAAGGACAACTGGATGTGTTCAATATATCTTCAGAATGTATACTACATAGAAATGTCAAAAGTAATAAACCACTGGTCCAAACGTTAAAATACGTTTATTAGAAAACAACAAAGCGTTCAAGGCACTCAGGACTCTTCATCAGTGTTCCAATTTAAAAACATTCACTTCCTATTTAAAACCAAATCCAGCCTATCAAAGCAGTTGTCACATACACGTGACTTAGAACTTTATAAAATCACATGACAGAATATTCCCTAGCCATACTAAAACAGTTTTAAATAGGAAGTTGTTTTCTAATTGTAACACTGATGAAGAGTCCTGAGTGCCTTGAAAGCTTTGTTGTTTTCTAATAAATTTATTCTAACTGTTGGACCAGTGGTTTATTACTTTTGATATTGCTTTTTTTCCGTGTGGTTCCTTTTGACCACCTTTCTGCCTTTTACTTTCTTCACTATATAGAAATTAACAGGCAGTCCAGAAGGTACCTACAGTTCAGGCTGGAAGCCAGTCATTACCAGTTCAGAGCACTGCCCTTTGGCCTAACCACAACCCCCAGTGTGTTCACCAAATGCATGGCAGTAGCAGAGGCTCACTTGAGACTGCAGGGATCCCACTTGTTTCTGTACTTCGACGACTGGCTCATTACAACCTTAACCAGGCATCTATTTATAAGAGCATGAGACCAAGTACTCCAGACTTTTCTGCCATCTGGGAATCACCATATATTATAGCAAATCTCAGTTAGAGCTGTCTCAGACATTGAAATTCATAGGAGGAATTTTCGACACAGTATTGATGACAGCTTTGCTTCCTCTCTCAAGAATACAGACTATCAGATTCCAGGTCAGAAAAATAATTCACAATTCCACTGTCTCAGCCTTGGGATCAATGTTAGTGGCTATAGTTCTAGTTCCCATAGCAAGATTTCACATGAGAATTCTTCAATGGATGTTAGCGATGTAATGCTGTACTCTTTATCAGCACACTTCCGCCCAGATAAGCATTACCCAAGCATGCAAAAGATACCTTTGGTAGTGGATTCGATCAGATCAAGTACTGCAAGTCCATCCCTTCATTCTCCCTCAGCCCAAGCCCATAGTGACCACGAATGCTCCCAGATTTGTTGTGGGGGGGCACTTCCTGGGGAAAACATTCCAAGGCACATGGTCCCTCAAAGAGGCCAACATATGCATATCAGTGTCCTGGAAATGATAGTGGTACTGTTAGCATTGCAAGCCTTTCAAGACTCTCTCCCTTTTGGGACAATTGTGATTTAGAATGACAGTAGGTCAGTGGTCTGGTACATCAACAAACAAGGAGGAACCAGGTCTTACCCCTTGTGTCAAGAAGCTCTAAGAGTGTGGCAGTGGGTGATGCCATCCAGCCGATTTCTGACTATAATGCACATTCCAAGGAAATCCAACATAATAGCAGACAAATTGATCAGGTCCATTCTACTGTCTCATGACTGGTCTCTCAACATGGAAATGGCAGAAATTATTTTTTGTCGATCAAACTATTTTCTTCTTCCCTAAACAACAAGTGCAGCAGCTATTTTGCCCTAATCCCTCCACTGGAGGAGTCACTGTACTACACGACTGACCCCCCCCCCAGTCTCCTCTGTGTGTATCCGTCAGCTCCTTTGTTCCCCAAATTTCTGCAGAAAGCTTTCTGGTTGAAGAGCTAAGTCATCCTCATTGCACTGTACTGGTCTCGACAGATTTGGTTTCCCTTTCTTTGGCCTCTCCTAGTCTCTCCACCTTGGATTCTGGATCTGATTCTAGACCTCCTGTCTCACCCAACAAACATGATTCACCTGGATATCTCGAACCTAAAGCTGACAGCCTGTCTTCTCTACTTCCATTTATAGCCAGACAAGAAGTGCTCTCTTCCCCTGTCCTTCGTATACTTTTGTCTTTTCACAAAGCCTCCACAAGAAACCTTTACAGACATAATTGGAAAAGATTTGTTTTTTAGGCACATCACAGGCAAACTGACCCCTTTTCAGCTCCTGTACATAGTGTCCTTGAATTTCTGACTACAGTTTTCAAGGAAGGAGGTAACTCAACTATTAGTGTTCAACTAGCGGCCATCTCAAATTTTTACGTAGGAATTGAAAACTCTACTCTGGCTTCATTAAAACTTTGTAAGGCCTTTTTGAAAAGTACTCTTTTTTTGAGGCCTCCTTATAAGGACCCAACTCCTCCATGGGACTTAAATTTTGGTACTACAGACCTTAATTCATTTTCCTTTTGAGCCAGCAGCAAAACATGATCTAAAGTTTCTGAACTGGAAGAATATATTTTTAGTAGCCATCAGCTCTGCTTGATGGATATTAGAACTGCATGCATTATCTTCTAATCCTCCCTATCTGATTTTTCATGGGGATAGGGTGGCATTACGAACCAATCCTTCCTAAGGTGGTGTCAGAATCCAACATCACCAGATCTATTAATCTGCCAGTTTTCTTTCCAAATTTTACAAATAGAGGTGAATATATGTTATAAATACTAGACGTTCACAGACAATTACATTTCTACTTACATAGATCAAAGGACATCAGAAAAACAGATCAGTTGTTTGTCTTCTTTGCAGATCCTAAATTGAGTACGCCAGTTACAAAGGTAACTCTGGCAAAATAGCTTAAAAATTGTATCATTTGTCTACAGCTAGCAGAGTCTGCTCTTACCAAAACCTTTAAGAGCCCATTCAACCAGGTCCATGGCAACATCTACAGTATTATTACCTAGGACATTCATGGACAACTTTGTGCAACTGCTACTTGGGCTAATCCTTACACTTTTATTACTCATTACAAATTGGATCTGGTCTTGAGGGGAAGAGCAGCCTTTGGCTCAACTGTGCTCAGGAATATCCTTCCTTAGAGCCCACCCAGATTTTTAAGTAGCTGGGGACTCTATCACAACGGTTGAGGACTAAATAAAAATAGATGATATCAGATAAAGAAGTTATGTACTTACCATAATGTTCCATCTGTGTTATCCATTTTCATTCTTCCTCAACTCCCCCTCTCATCAACCCCCAACCGTTTTCATCCAATGACTTCTGGCATAACGAGAGCTCATAAGGACACCACTGTCCCTACTGTTGATCTACAGATTTAGTTTCTTCTGCCAGGATAATAATTATAATGTTTCTTGGAGTAGATAAACCAGCAAACAAGATCTGAAGTATGTTAGTGAATGGTGCATTATGGGTAAGGGAGGAGCTCGAGAGTTTTCTAGTGACCACAAGCTAAAGTAAGGCCAAGTCAGATTAGATGATCTGATCCAAACCCAAATATTGAGGAAAAATGAAAATGGACAACACAGATAGAATGTTTTGATGAGTACATAACTTCTTTTTCATTGATAGGAACACTCTCTTGTCATTCTTTCTGCTGCATGGTAGCTGCCAAGGATATAACAGCCAGCCAGCTTCTAAAGCTTCCGTGCACCTTCCACACACCGAAACTGTCCGACCTCAAGCTGAGCTGACTAAACGACATGTTGGGGTACCAAGCCTTCCAGAGCTTTACTGCAGCTGAAAACTTTCCTCCTATAAGACTTTTGAGAATTGAATGATGCTGTTCCTTTGCTAAGCAGATAAGTTCCCCTTGGGGAAAAAGAACTTCTGTTTTCTAAATATTGTCTGTGTTTTATCACTTTCCTCTTCAGGAAAGGTATTTTAAGGCTAGGAGTTTTGTGTTTTACTGGACTATCACAAGACTGTCTTGTACTGGGAGTGCTATTTTTTCTGGTCAGTTTAAAAGTTGTATAAAGTAACTGAAAACCATCTTTTCTGTGGATAAACTGTATTTAGTTTACTTTTATTGTGATGACCAAGTGTTTTAAAGTGTTTGTACTGTTTTTTTCTTGTGAAAAAGTGACTTTTAAAGACTTGTAGTTTTTACTGGCATTTTCTGCTTGTCTTCCCTGGGTAAGAGGCACAATTTTGGTATGACTGTGGAACAAACTACCAGTCCCACAGTCAGTCACTCTTCTAGCCACGAAAAGAAAAACTTAAGCAACAGCCTTTGTTACTGCAGCAGGATGGCAATTTGCCTTAGCTACTGCTGGTGACTTTGCTGTGGTCATTTGTTGTATCTCAGATCACTCATCTTTTATCAGGATTCTTCTGGGGTGACACCTAAAGCCACTATGGACCCAGGGGTTGACCAGTCCTTCTGCGGCTAATGAGATCCCCTTAGCAGACAAGGCAAAGCCACTCTTCTTGGTCCTAGGAGAGGGAACAGTGAAGGCTAGCTTGTGTCAGAATGCTGTGCCCATCCCTGGCGTATTTGCTGATGCTGCCATTACTAAGACAGTAAAAAGGCACAATTTTCTGCTTGACTATTGAACAAATTTTCTGTCCATCAGTCGGTCCTTTTTCCAGCCACAAAAATACTTTAGATTCCTCTGATGTAGTAGTTACAGCCATTATAAACTGGTGGTAGCCACATCCTCTACAGATTTTGTGGTCCTCTCATTGGGCAAGGTAGAGCTACCCTTGTCGGTCCAGGGACAGGGAATAACAGAGGCTTCCTTGCTTTATCAGAATGTTGTACCCATCCCTGGTAAAGTTGTTGCTGCCACTAATAACATTGTTGACCCCATTTTTCCTTTCAAAAAGAAAGAGAAAACTAAGCTTATTTCTACTCCTCTTCAAATTTCCTTAGACAGGAGTAATTTGGTGGGTCTGGCTTGGGGTTTAATTCAGGCTATTGATCCTTCTTTCTGGTAAAATAAGAGTGGGACACTCTTTTTCTGAAGAGATTCAAATTTCTACATCTGAACAGGAAGAGAAAGGGACAGATATAGGGTTTTCTGTCCAGAATTCTGATTCAGACTCGAGGAGAGCTCAGATGTTCTTCATTCCACATTGCTGCAGTCCTAACTATTGGCGTCGGGTCAGCGCGCGATAGACTAGCGTCAGCACGTCAGGGTACTAATGCATGGTCCGATGCAGAAGCAGTTTTGCGAGTGCAGGTTGGCGTTCTGAAATTTTCTGAAGTCGGAGTTTCAGACCGAATCAGAGTTGGCTAAACATTTTGGTTTTCTTGCCTCAGTATTTAACGGATGTCAGAAAAAGTGAATAACTGTATTTAAACAGATACCTCATAGGGATTACCATACCTTGTGTATACCTTGTTACTGTGCCAGGTTAGTGTTTGGGAAGCGTTGCAATTATAAAATGCCGTCGGATGCTCAGTGGAGCCAGAGGTTTTGCCAGGAGTTTCTTTGGAGTCTCAGGCAGAGACTTTACTGTTACAGGATGTGCCTTCTCAGGAGGTAGGCCAGGCTGAGGGGCTTCTCAGGTAACTGTTCTTCCCTCTCTTCCCAAGGGAGTTAGAGCCTCTCCTTCTGTTTCCAAAACTTTTTTGAGAGGTAGGCCAAGTTTAGCTTCAGTGGGGGCTTCTCCTAGCACTTCAGGTTCTGTGCCTAAGAAACATATGCTTAAAATGGCAGAAGATTTGATTACTATGATTAGAGGTTCTATGCCCCTCCTGATAAGAGGCCTAGGGTGGAACCTGAGTTTGATAGTTTTGAACAGTGTTCAGAGGCTTCTGAGTCTTCTACGGAAGATTTGCAGGAGTATCCTCCTTATTCTGATTCTGATGTGGATGATTCCACTCCTACAGCTTCTCCTCCTGAGGATTTCTCATTTTCAGAGACTCTGCATTCCATGAGGGAGCACTTTAAATGGGAAGGCCAGGATTACTCTGATTCAGGAAAAGGCTTAGGGAATTCTTGTTTTACCCCAGCATAGGCCCTTAGCTATACCTCCTGTGTTGAATGTGGTGGAAGATGTTTTGAACCCTGATTCTTTGCCTCCTGCTCCTGTTAAACCTGATAGGTACTATAGGGTGCCTGAAGCTCATAAGTATCTTTTAAGAGTCCTAGCTGTTTCTCAGGGACCTAAAGGTGTTAAGGCCTCTGTGGTTAAAACCCTGTTCCCACTGATAAAGAGGCAAGGGCTTTGGATAGATGGGGAAAGAAAGTGTATACTTCTTCCACTTTAGCCATGAGGGCGTTGAATTGTCAGTTTCACATGCTAAAATATCAAAATTATCTCCTTTCACAACTGAAATCTAAGGTGGATGCTTTGGCGGAAGGTATTGAGTGTAAAGAGTTGCTGGATTTAGTTCATGTGTCTGAACAAGTGGGTAAGCATTCTTTGCAATGTGGTTTTGATGCTGTACAGGCCTCATCAGAATTTAGCTGAGCATGTTAAGACAAGGATTTTGGCCTACTAAGGGATGGACATATCCTGCTTATGATTCCCAGTCTAGGAGTTCACCTGCTCAGACTTCTGGTGAGGGCAGGGGTCAGTCCTATTCTCGTCTGGCAGCTCCTATCTCCTTTGGGAGGAAGACTGTCTCTTTTCAAAGAAAATTGGGATTTAATTACTCAAGACAGATGGGTGTTGCTCTGTTACTCCAAATAGGGGCCATTCAGCCAGTCCAGACCAATTTTGGATTTATCTATCCTCAACACTTATCTGGACATTCCAAAGTTCAAGATGTTGACGTTACAACAGCTTTTACCTCTGCTGGGCAAAGATCACTGGATGGTAACTTTAGATCTCAAGGAAGCTTACCTTCATGTGCCTATAAGACTAAGTTGCATATTCTGTGAGCGAAATTCCGCAAGGACTGACAGGACAGTCTACATTAGCATTAGGGTTCATGGCATCTTGTATGGTGTGCTTCCCAATGCCAAACTGCATATGAGGAAGCTGCAATGGTATCTCAAAATGTATGGACACAGCACTGCCAGGATTTGGACACTGTCATTCAAATAATACCTCATCTAAATGGAAAGTGGATACAAGACAAGTGGCCTGCCAGACTACAGCATCTACATATCAACATGAAGGAGATGTTAGCAGTCCAGGTGTTGATTCTAACAGACAACACAACTGTCATGTGGTACATCAACAAACAAGGGGAACACATTCTTATCCTCTATGCAGGCAAGCAATGATTTTATGGAGACTGCGCTCAGCTTGCAACTAACTCTAGCACAGAACTCCTTAGCAGATGTGTTAAGCAGACAAATCATGGATCCCGTGGAAACTGGATCTTCATGTATTTCAGAAATTGACAGTGTCATGGGACACAGCTTGGAAAGTGGATGCTCTTTCTTTCAGTTGGAAAAATCTTCATGTGTATGCCTTTCCACCTCTGCCTCTTCTTCCAAAGGTGCTCTTAAAGGTCAGACAAGACAAGCCAAGGATGATTTTCATCTGCTCAATGTCAAGCTTCACTCACTTCATCTAACAGCCTGGCATATTCTGTGTTGAAACACAGCAGGTCTCAACTTCCTCAACAAGTTTTAAATGTGATTATGGAAGCTAAGAGACTAGTACACAAGGAAAGTGTCGCAGAAAAATGGAAAGAGTTTTTATTTTGGAGTACAATTGTTTCGCATCCTTTGTTCAAGCAGTTTCTTAGAGGGGGCAAAGAATATAAGACCCCGAGAGAGCTCCTACTCCTGCTTGGGATCAAATACTTGTCATGGAAGACTGCTTTTCTTGTTGCTATTACTTCTGCAAGAAGGGTGTCTGAGTTACTTTTATGCAGACCCCCAAAATAAAGGGAAAAGATTTTGTTATTCCCATGGCAAGGAGATTCCCCAGCTGGGATTAGGCCTCATCCACTAGGGCTACTGCCACTTCAACAGCATTTCGGAGTCAGTGCATACTTTCTCTAAGCATTATCACCTTCCTCTCTCTCTCTAAGTCTAGGGCTGGTTTTGCCACAGCTATTTTTCTATGCAGCAATAATGAAATGCAAGAATATAGTTTGTTGTTAGTACCTAAATGTTTTGTTTAGAGGAGAATCCAATGGTGTGCTGTTGCTGCAGTCCTCTCCTCTCTCCCTCCTGTGTTTAGGGTGTAGTGGTTGTGTAGGTGAGATTATATTTATATATTTTTTATTTATTATTATATATATTATTATATATATTATATTGTATATTGGGCCTTTTTTTTTAGGTCTTCTGACATCTGGGGCTCTTCTGACAGATATGGCGTCGGTCATATGCATTCGGTCATGCGCCCTGTAGTACGCGCGACAGTCTACGCCCCGCCTGACGACTGACAGCCATATACTCTGGTATTCGGGCCGACTGGACAGCGGACTACCCCAATAGTTAGGACTGCAGCAATGTGGATCCTCGAACATCTACATTTATGGTAGGTACAAAACTGTACTTTTCTGATTCTCCCTTTGGGAGTTTCTCTTTTTCTGAGACTACTTATGAAATGTGCAAGTGTTTTCCATGCAAGAACATTGACCTTTTTCAGTCCCTCAGAAAATACTGTGAGTAGCTACAAAAGCAATTTCCAGAACCTTCATGCCAGATTTCTCTTCTGTCTGCTTTAGAGGACGTGTGTGCTACTGCCTGCATTTTTACTGTTTGTCAGCCAGCTGCCCCTAAAACAGCAGATAGGATGTATAAAGTTCCTCATTCTCATAAATTTTTATACACTTTTCCCAAACCTGACCCAGCAGCTATAGCTTTAGTTGACCCCATTGCTGCTAAACATTTAGCTAATTTCAATCATAATCTTTCTGATGAGGATGGGAAAATTATATATATGTATTGAAAAAAACATGTACACTTCTACAACTTTGATTTTGAATTATCAGGCTTATATGTTAAAGTTTGTTCTAATTGTGAAAGTATGAAGAATGTTTTATCTGCAGTTTCTTGTGAGGAAAAATTGGCTTTAACTAATTTAGTTATTTCTCTTGCACAGGTCAATACTATTTTGTTATGTATGTATGACTCTGTTTATAATTCCGCCAGAGCTGTGGCCACTGGTACTGTTTTGAGGAGGTCTGCATGGATGCATTCTCAAAACCTCCCAGATGATGATAAAAATGAGATTTTAAATTCCCTTTAGGATAGAGATTTAGTTTTTGGTTGTTCGGCTGTAGAAGTGATCAAAAAGTGTGATGAAAGGGGTAGCTGATCCAGGGAATCTCTAAGATTTTTAACCCTTCCTTTTCCAAATTTTCTAAGGGATTCTCTAACTCCTCTTCTAATTTTGGCAAAAAGCAGAATAAACAGTCTCACAAAATAGAGGTAAATGAGCAGTTAAGAAGAAATGGCAAAGGGCTTCCAAAAAGAAGTCTCATACTCCCTTCCAAAAACAAAAAAAAAAAAAACCAAGGACATTCATTCAAGAGACCTTGTGATCACCCATCCACCCACCCACCTTAGCCCATTTTATTTCTTCCAGAGAATTTGAATCTCCATTTTTCTCTTTGGCAACAGTTTCAGACAAATGGGTTCTGAAGATAATTCATCAAGGTTGCCGATGGCAATGGGAAGAAATTACTCCTTTCCTCATCCTCGAGATCAGACTCTCTTGTTTCCACCCATTCTTCATCACGTGCTGTTCCAAGTAGTGATAAAACCATTCCTCCTTCAAAGTGGGGAAGGGGTTTTATTCAAGGATGTTCTTAGTGCCAAAGAGAGAAAATGGTTCGAGACCAATTCTGGATCATTCTTTCCTAAACCTGTTTGTGATCCTGCCCAAATTCAAAACAGTGTCACTTCACAACCTGTTGCCTCTTCTTCCTCTTTCAATTTTCCTGGTAAAACTGGACTTAAAAGATGCTTATCATCACATCTCTGTTCATTCAGACTTCAGATGTTTCTTAAGGTTTTGTGTGTCTGGATCACATTATCAGTTCTCTGCCTTACCCTTTGGACTATCCACTGTACAATGAGTGTCCACAAAGTGTCTAACTCCAGTTATGGCACATTGCAGGCTGCAGGGTATCCACATTTTTCCATATCTAGACAACTTGCTTATCTTTGCAGAGTCAAACTGTCAGGAATCTCTCTCCTGGGTGAGAGATCTCTTATACAAGCTGAGATTCCAAGAGAACATTCTAAAGTCTTTTTTTGCCTACTGTACACAAGATAGTGTTCCTGGGATATCAACTAGACACCTCAGTTCAAAGAACTTTTCTTCCACAGTTAAACTAGATCTATATCTAGATCTGTTTCTAAGGTTTTCCACTCAAACTGTATTAACTGTGAGGGGATACCTCAGGATTCTGAGTTTCATGGCTTCTGTGATTTTCATGATACCCCTCACAAGTTCCACAAGAGAAAGATACAGTGGTATCTGAAGTCTGTTTCTGTTTGGTCCCAGCACGAGCATCCTTTGTTTGTGAAATCCCAGGGCTCGGGTTAGTCAGAAGAGAAATAATTTGGTGGAGACAGCAAGTATCCTTAAATCCAGGTGTCTCCTTCTTTGTCCCCATCCCAAAGCAATCAGTCACCACAGACCCCTTAGACTTTGCTTGGTGAGCAAATTCAGGAGGAATACAAGTGCATGGCATGTGGGAAGCCTAGGACAGGTGCAAGCACATAAATATCAAAGAGATGCTTGCCCTTTATACCCCAAGTAGACTCCAGAGAATTTTTCCTCAAATAGACAGCAAATTTAGTAGGTATGATAGGGAAGAAAGAGGTAATTGAGAACATATTTTCTGGGAGTGTAATGAGTTGGCAGTTTTTAAAGATTCCCTGCAGACTACTCTATCAGAGATACTGGGTGAGCAAACTGGTGTATCTAGGGAAGTTATATCTCTGAGCTATCATAGAGAATCGGAATTGCCTAGACATAGTTAGGCCTTGCTGAGTCTAATTATGGTGGCTGCCAAAAAAGCAATTACTGGAAAATGGAAATCAAAGTCTAAACAAATGTATTAGAAGTAGGGTTGATTATAAGTGATGTATAATGCTTGCAACTAAAATTATGTCAGTATGGTTTATGATGTGTAGTGCTTGCAATTAAGATTATGCTGGTAATGTTTGTTTTCGTTTATATAAAAGTATGATTGCCTATGTCATAAGTGATAATTTAATAAAGACATTATTTGTTTTAAAAAAGAGAGATGCTTGCCCTGATCAAGGCGCTCAACTCTTAATCATCTTTGGTCCCAGAGAACTCTTCATGTTGTTAGAAATAGTAACCCAGTCATGTGGTACATCAACAGGTGGGGGGGGGGACAGGCAGCCCCCTTTGCATACTAGCCATGGTAGCTTGAGGAGTCCCTATCAGTTCAAGTGTTCAGGAACTTGAAATTCATATGGTCGAGAAGCTTTTGAATGTAAATCGCAGTGCAGTGCGGATCGGGAACTTTACCCTTTTCCTCACAATAGTGTGATCTCGAAGTTGACATATATATATATATATATATATATATATATATATATATATATATATATTTATTTATATATTTGCAGAGGGTGTAGGGGGCCTGTAAAATGTAAAAAAAAAAAAAAATATATATATATATATATATACACACACACACACTTTTTTTTATGTTGGGTTTTTGGAAACTTGATCATTTGGTCTCGACCATATGAATTTCAAGTTTCTGAAAACTTCATCATCTGACATAGACCTAGCTTAGGATATAGCTTCACAGCACAGTCTCTCTTTACAGGCATCCTGCATTCCTTCAGAGCAAAACTGTGTGGCAGACGATCTGAACAGGGCCATGGCAGACCCTCACAAATGGAAAAGAGATTAGGGGTCTTCCAAGATTTGAGCCATCTATGTGGAGTTCCTCAAGCAGACCTCTTTGCCTCCTCTTTAAACAATCAACAAGATACTGTTCCAGGACTCCATGCAAGAAGGCCTGGAAGACAGATGCTTTTTCTTTTCATTGGTCAGGAATGTTCCTGTATGCTTTTCCACCCTTTCCACTAATATCCAAGGTACTTCTGAAGTTTCATAAGGAATCTCACAAAATCATTGTGATGACTCCCTTCTGACCCAGGCAACAAGGGCTTTCCTGTCTTTTGGAAATGGCCAGGGACGGTCACCACAACTTCCTCACTGACTGGCTCTATTCACACAGGAACATGGGTGTCTGATATACTCCATCGTCAATGAACTTCAGTTGACTGCCTGGATGGTAAGGTCTTAATTCCTTTTAAGCATCTGTCTACTAAGGACATGCAGCAAGTACTAATACAGGCAAGAAAGCCTGTTACTAGAAAATAATGTGTTAGCAAATGGAAAAGTTTTTTTAGTTGTTGCCAACAACACAACCAGCACCTATTCAGGGCTAGATGTTCTTTGGTTTTATAATGTTTGTGTGAGTTGCTCTCCTATGGCCTTTCTTATTCATCTATCAAGGTTAATTTAAAATCCATTTCAGTATGCCTACCCATGGATCCTCCTCTTTCAGTGTTTTCTCATGTCAAAATGTTTTTGAAAGGGGTTTTGCACAAGAGGTCCAAAAGTAAACCAGCGGCCCCTCTGTCGGGTCTTAATTTTGTCTTACAGAAGTCAACACTTACTCCATTTGAACCATCTGTCCTATGACTAGAAGTTCTTAGCTTGGAAAACAGTTTACTGACTGTTCTGCTCTGACTTGTGCAAAAAGAGTATCTCCTTCCCTCCACCCCTTTTGTTTTATGGTGTGTTTTTATGCCATGTGTAGACATTTATTTTTTGTTATTCTTAGATTTGTCCTTTCAGGGCTCAGCCACCCCATGCCCCTCCCCCCTCCATTGGCAGGAAAACTCTGAAGGGCTTGGTGCACAAATTTGTCTTTTAGTAAGCTCAACTTGAGCTGCCTGGCAGTTTGGGCATATGGAAGGTGCCCTGAAGCTTTAGAAGCTGGCTGTTATATCCTTGGAAGTATTTATCTTCTATATGTAAAGGCTACTGCAATTTTACAAGAATAGCTTTTGTTGCCTTAAAATTCACCAAACCAGTTCTTGTTTGAAAGACTTTAGGCTATCAAAGATGTGATTAAACATTCCCTTATAACTATTTGTGCACTCAAATTGAAAAAGTTTATAGTTTATCCAAAAACCTCAGATATGGCTTACTGTAATACCATGCATACTGTATATCCATCCATCCATCCACAGCCCCTTTTTCCCTTTTTTGCCCATGGTGTCACGGTGGGGGTGTCACTTCAGCAGTAACAGTTATCTAGAGCCAGGGTTTACGTTATCAGGGTGGCTAGCCTTGCTACAGTAGTTCTTCTATACCACTCTCTCATGCACTCTCAAACCTATGGCCAATTAAGAGTGTCCAATTCACCTACTGCATGCCTTTGGAATGTGGGAGGAAATGGAGCACCAGAATGAAACCCTTGTGAACACATTGAAGACATTTGGACTCTGCACAGAAGACATCCCAAAAGAGAATCAAATCAGGGAACCTCTTGCTATGAGGGTACAACACTGTCCACTGTACCACTGCTCAGCCCCTACTTCTGAAAGTTTTTGGTCTCTGTAGAACCTTAAAGCACTTGAAAGTTAGGTAACTGCTGATAGTTCAGAATCCTTATCATTACCAAATTATGACTCAAACACTAGATTTCATATCTGCCTTTACTGACATCCTCACTTACAAAGCTTATAAACACAATAGGAGTTTGGCAGATGCAGTGGGCTGCCATTTGTCTTCTCAGGTTCAATAAGGATGACAGTGTATCATCTCTTTCCACTCAGCCCAGTGAACTGTTTCCATGAGCCAGTGTAGGGCTAGAGGGAGCACGTCCCCACTGAATAGGGTTTTTAATTTACCGCCCTAATTGATAGCTCGTAACAAACCCATGTTCACATCACACTGGATCTTCACATCTGCACCATATTCCAGGAGCAAACAGGGTTCTGGAAGATACAGGTCACAGTATGAACTGAAAATGAAGGATTACTTCCCTGACTCAGAATTGTCAAATACGTGTCTGAATGAGCTGCAGTAGCTTCTCGTATCTCCACCTGTACTCAGAAGCAATGTAGGGCTAGAGGGGATGCAAACTGTCTACAGAAAAACTAAAGGACTACTAACATGAATCACAGGGCACTTATAATGAGCCCCATCTTGAGATGCACTGGGTTATTACTTGGGCACCAGGTTAAAACCTGTAAGCGACTTGAAGGGGATGCAACTTTCAGAACTGGGGCTGAAATAGTATTGCTTTAATTAATTGACATCTCATAGTAAGCCCCAGACTAAGATGATCTGCATGCTCAGATCAGTAATACATAAATAATTCCTTCCCTTTTCTGGCTGACTAGTATCTAGGAACAAGTTTTCTACTGCTGGGCTCTAGAAGATGTCTATTCACAGGTAGTTTTTAAGCTTATAGCTTCCCTGTCAGTTGTGTCCTTTTAAAAATATTAAGATATCAGTTTACCTTCTTCAGCAGGCTGTTTAGGCCAGTTGAATTGCTGTGAAAGTTCATCCCATCCACTCACCCCAGACACACTCCAACCAAGATTTAGGTTCATAGGTTCATAGATTAGTACTAGGCTAACTGCCCTTGTGAGCCATTTTAAGCCTAGCCAATTATCCCTTGTGAGATTCAAACTCTGCACCTTGTGTTTATAAGGCAAACACCTTAACCATTAGGCCACCCTCCCAACCTGGTAATCTGCTGGCAGGTTGCCCTCAGTCGGCCTGAATTCCAAAGTCTTGGGTCCTGCATCTGTTGCTGTCTCCTCTTCCATGACGTCAGGGGTATAAAACATGCAGCCAACACCATTTTCTTTAGTCTTTCTTGCCGCGTGGTGCCTGAAGCACAAGCATTTCGCAAGTGCCGGTCGGCCGACTACTGAAATATTCGTGATTGAGTTTCAGAACTGAAGTCTTCACTAAAGTTAAGTACCCCGTTGGGGAAACTTTTTCTTGCTCCATACCAATGTCAGAAAAAGTTAATAATTGTATTACTTGTGGGAAGCAAATACTACATAAGAATTTCCATTTATACTGTATTCCTTGCCTAGGCCCTGATCACAATGTGCCTGGCTGTCGGTTTTGTGCTAGATTTAACCAACACAGTATTAGGCGTCGGTATATTTTTGCCTCAAAGTATTTTGGAAACAGATTTAACTACCCAGAAATGTCGCCGGGTAGCAATCCGACTACCGGAGTACATAAAAAATGCAAAGAAAAGGACAGAGAGAGACATTCGAGGTCCAAAACTGACGACAAAGCTTCTCCTAAGCCAGTCGCTAGTTCGCCAGTACTCAGTGAGGTGCTTTCGCAGCCCCTGATGCCTGCTACTTTCGAGTCGCAGGCCCCTACCGACACCCATGTGGAGTCCGGTATGCCGCGAGATACTCAAAGTATTGGACCCACAGATGTATCTCCCTCGGATGGGTCTGGAGCCGCTGAGCAGGCACCGGCTTCTGAGGGTATATTCAGGCCTCAGCATTTGTATATCAAACCAACGACAACTGCAAAACCAAAGACAAAAGCAACTTCTAAAACTAAAAAAACGACGCATGAGCCACGTGCACAGGCCTCTATGCCTAAAAAACAGATGATTGAAATGGCTGAAGACCTTATTACCTTGATCAGGGGTACCCATCCCCCTCCAGATATAAGGCCTAGGGAAGACACTGATTCTGGATCTTCAGATCACGTTTCTATTTCCTCTGATTCCTCTTCTGATCAGGAATTATCTATACCTCCCTATGAGGATTCAGATGTAGAGGAGTCTTTACCATCTGCATCACCTCCTGAGGATTATTCTTTTGGAGAAACCTTGCATACTTTGAGGGAGCATTTTCACTGGGAGAGTCAAGATTTCTCAAAATCAAAAAAGAGGCTCAGGGATTTCCTTCTCCCTCAGCACAGGCCTTTAGCCAATACCCCCTGTTTTAGACATTGTGTATGATGTGTTTTTGGGGTCAAGCTAGACCCCTGACTCCTTACCTCTGGCTCCCAACAAGCCTGACAGATATTACAGGGTCCCTGACTCACCTAAATTTTTATTTAGAAACCCTGCTGCTGATCCTGAAACTATTTCACAGGGTCCAAAGGGAGTTAAGGCCTCAACAGCAATAAATACTACACCCTCTGACAGAGATTCAAGGGCACTGGATAGATGGGGAAAAAGGTTTATACATCTGCAACCTTGGTGATTAGGGCCTTAAACTGTCAATTTCATATGCTCAAGTATCAACAACATGTTATGGGATTGCTGAAACAGAAAATTATGTTGATTTCAGAATGTGCAGAAAATAAAGAATTGCAGGAATTATTGCATGCAGCTGAACAGGTTGGAAAGCATACTTTACAATGTGGTTTTGATTCCTTAGAGGCCTCCTGCAGGGCCGCAGTAACTGGATCTGTGATTAGGAGGCATGCCTGGCTAAAGGAACAAAATTTGCCTGATCATGGTAAAGCTAAATTGCTAGATGCACCTTTACAGCATGATACTCTGTTTGGTATTAAGGCAGAAGAGGTTTTAAAGAAAATGGAAGACAAAGCTAAGTCTATGCAAACTGTAAAAGACTTCTTACAAGTGCAGCCACCAAGATTCAGTAAACACTGGCCTACAAAAAATTCCTTTCCTGTGTCAGACAGAGCTCAAAGGGGCAAATCCAGATGCCCTAAGGGTTCCAGATACCAGGTGCAAGATTCATACAGGTCAAAGCAATGGGGCACTTCTACCTCCAAATCTGGAGGAGATAAAGCGCAAACTTACAGAAAACAGTCCCAATGACTTCCCTCTGCCTGCACCAAGCACTTATATTTTGGCAGCCCTCTTAGGGGGAAAATTAGCACTTTTTGCTCAAAATTGGCAGTTAGTAACCCAGGGCAAGTGGGTGCTAAACATAGTATCACATGGATACAGATTCCATTTCCATACTCTGCCAATGGCAAACGGTTGGCCAGATCTGCCATAAAATAATGGGCAGAGGCACAGAAACAGGTTACGTCCCTCATGGATATGGGGGCCATTCAGCCAGTACCAGAACAGGAAAAAGGACAAGGTTTTTACTCGACTGTTCTTGGTACCCAGAAAGGACAAGGCTTGGCGGCCAATGCTGGATTTATCGATTTTTGAACACATACCTGGACATTCCAAAATTCAAAATGCTGACTTTGCAGCAGCTTCTGCCCATGCTGGGCAAGAATGCTTGGCTGGTGACATTAGACCTAAAAGAGGCATACCTGCATGTCCCAATAAGACAGTCTTGCAGAAGATACCTCAGATTCAAGGCTGAATTAATACAGTACCAATTCTCTCCACTGCCCTTTGGCTTATCTACTGCGCCCAGGGTCTTTACAAAGTGCCTGGCACCAATAATTGCATTTTGTAGACAAAGAAAAATTCAAATATATCCTTACTTGGTTTGTGTATGGTTAGTGTAGGATTCGCAATTTATCTGCCCTCCCATTACTTTACACTTTCATAGGTTCATATGTATATACTAGGCTAACAACCACTAGGAAATTTTGTTGGAATAGTGATTACTATTGGGTGACCATCGATGTCAAGTCTTTATATACAAATATTAACATTAGGTGGGGACTTGAGGCCATTCATAACATGTTAGGTGAAGGTCCTAGGACTAGTTTTTTGATCACACTATTGGAATTCTGTTTAACTCATAACTACTTTATGTTTAATAACGAGTATTTTTACAAACTAAGGGGACAGCAATGGGAGCTGCTTATGCTCCCACATATGCTGTTATATATATGGATTCTTTTGAAAAAAAGTTCATCTACCCCACGGATTTTTTCAAACACAAAGTAATCTTATATAAACGCTATATTGATGATTTAATTTTCATATGTAAGGGGGACGTGTTTGAATTTTGCAACTTTTTTGAATCTCTGAACAACAATGAACATAATTTGTCATTTTCCAATGAGATGAATAGAAATGAAATCAACTTTTTGGATTTGACTTTATTTGAAAGCAATAATGTTATTGAGTTCAGACCCTTTAGAAAGAGCACGTCAGTTAACATGTTTCTGCATGCTACTAGCATGCATCCTCCTCACCTGTTGAAAGCTTTACCTTATGGGGAATTCAAAAGAATATATTTACACACTAGTATGGAGTCTGAGTTAGATCATGAGTTAAATGAGGTCTATTTGAGATTAATGGAAAGAGGGTATGAAAAAAAGCAGTTGTTGTATAGTATGAATAATGTTATGAACAAGAATAAAAATTTCAAAAAATTTAAAATGGATGGCTCAGATCCAATAATAATAAAAAAAGAAAGAGATGTGGAAAAAATATTCTTCGTGACCAAGTATACTACTTTTTCGGAAAAATTTGTTTCTTTAATCAAGAGATTTTGGTACTTGGTCTGTGAGGATGAATGTGTAGGAGAGCTGTTTCCATATCATATAACATTTTCATATAAAAAAGGAAAAAATTTAAGAGAGATATTAAACAATAATTGTTTACTCAAAAAAACCTTTCATACTACTAGTGTTGGAACATTCAGATGTGGCTCTTGTAGTCTATGTGATAGAGTAGTTAATGTCAGGTCCATTAATAATATTAATCATACCCCTAGGCACTACTTCAACTGTAAATCTGCTGGTGTTGTTTATGCACTTACCTGTAGTTGCAGTAATATTTGGTATATTGGACAAACGAAAAGAATGGTCAGAGTTAGAATCTTAGAACACTTAAGGGACATTCGGAATTTTAATCCATCTAGTCCCGTTGCTAAACATTTTTTTGAAGCTCATGAGGGGAAGTCTGATAGTTTAAAATATGGGGTTTTGGGTAAACCTTTCATTTGTAAGGGTAATAACATTTCTGAAAGTCTGTTAGAGTTGGAAACTAGGATGATTTTGAAGTTCAATACCTTGAAACCTTTTGGTTTGAATCTAGAATTGGTATTTGATGAAATTTAACCAGTTTATTACTATATTTCTGATAATATTTATTTTTCATTAATATTCTTTGATAATCTATTATATTTATTTTTCATATATAAATTTATTAACTATATACTTACATTATATTATAAATTTAAAAAATGTATTGTTTTACTGTGATGAATATTTATTCAAAAATGAAATTATTATGAGATCACTTTAAAAATGTTTATATGCTTTTCTCCTTTTGGAATTAATTAGTTAATTGATTAATTGATTGTTCAATTATTTAATATAAAACTGCTACTGAGTAGCAGTAAGTTGTGATCCTTGAGGGCGAATTGCCGAGGTACCAGGTCGCTTACAATAAAGTAGAGTTGCTGGAATAAGTACTGGCTGTTTGGTGTGTTGTCACTTGGTTTGTGTTCTTCACGTTGTTGTGTTTTTCTTAACAACCACTAGGGCCCTTATAAGCCTAGCCATGCAATCCAAATGTGACCCACAAATTTGATTTATTGTAAGTGGCATTTACTGACTGCCTGTGTCCATCAGAGACATAGGAGCTAAACCAGGGCAAATTTCTGATTACAAACACATTGGTTTAAGTTGTGCTTAAAAAGGCATAGGGAGGAAATCTGCTTCACATGGATAAGGGAGCCTGTTCCAGAGAATAGGAATTATTTGAGAAACCTATCTGTCGGTCCAACATGTCCTATTTGTGTTGCAAGCAAAATTTAGGTCTTTTAATGTAGTAGTTCTGATGCTGTTTGTTTTGCAGATATGCAAAAGGTTCATCAAAACAGGTTCCAGGGATGCCCTGTATGCAAGGCAAAGATCACCTCCCAGAAGCAATTAAAGAGATGGCTTTGAAGTGATGAGCTATCTCAGCACAGAATGGTATGCGTGTTTGGGTGAGTGTGTGTGTGTGTGTGTGTGTGTGTGAATATATATATATATATGTGTATATATATATATATATATATATATATATATATATATATATATATATTTATATATGGATTCACTTTATAATCCCGAAATCCTAAAATACCGAATCTCAGAATTTCGAGATCATAAAGCCGAAAGCTCTAAATACCGAAGCCCCAAAAGCACGAATTTGAAAATTGCGAATCCTACACTAACCAAACACATACACAAACACACACCTTCCCCCACACACAAACACACAAACCTACACTACATACAAGCAGGGGGGCAAGACCCCCTGCACCCCCCCAACCCCCCCTATTTAAATATACAAACTCCAGGGTTGCACTACACAGGCAAACACACAAAAACACCACTACACACCTACATTCGCCTTGCAGACACACACACACACACACACACACACACACACACACACACACACACACACACACTCACACACACACACTGACACACATTAAAGCCCCTAACCAACACCCCTACATATATACGTACCTGAACCTCCACCTATCCATTCAAACTCCGCAACATCAGAAGCGCTGCTTCAACATCTCCAAACGTCGGGATTTTGAAATTCGTGTTTCTGGGGTTTCGGTATTTAGAGCTTTTGGCTTTATGATCTCGGGATTCTGAAATTCGGTATTTCAGAATTTTGAGGTTATAAAGTGTTCCCACATATATATATATATATATATATATATATATATATATATATATATATATATATATATATATATATATATATATATATATATATATATATATATATATATATATATATATATATATATTTATATATATATATAATATATATATATATATATATATGTTTCCTACAAGTTGTCAAATGGCAACTTGAACTTGGAAAACTGCCGGGATGATGGATGGACTGCAGACATGATGAATGGAAAATCAGCTGACTGAACATGACGGCAGTTGTTTTGTATGAGATTGCAGTACAGTGGAGATTGGAGTTTTCCCCTTTACCCACTGTTGTGCAGTTTCAGAGTTAGAATATATAATTAGCAAAAAGAATAGTTTTTGTCCGTCCTTTGGTTTTTCCGTCTGTTGCTGATTGATGTTAGGGAAGCTAACTTTTCAATCAACAATTTAGAGAAACAATCCTTATATGTCAAAGTGTGCCTAATCAAGGCATTTACAGCATTAAGCCTCCTAATAGTACATATATATTCATATGTACATTTTGAAAATTTTCTGGAAGTTCTATCAATATATATACATGTATGTATATCGTAAAATAGGACAGTATGTGCAGTAGGCAGCATAAGTGCATTGTAGTAATTACATGTAAATATTCCTGGTATGTTATACCCACTATTTTTCTGCTGTCTCAGGATTACCATTTACATTGTTTCAGTTCTGCTGCAGGACCTTTTAGTACTCCTAGAATCCACAGACAACTAATTTCATGTCCTTAGACAGCTGGGGTAGTGGGTTAAAATGTTATATTTGTGTTTAAAAGGGGCAAAATCTTAAATATTTGTTATAGATAGAAAAAGAAGGATAAGTGGGTTAAAGGCAATAAGGACAATTTGTGGGTGATGTAGCCTATATTGTTTTTAATGGCCAAAGAAATTATGTTTTTTGAATAGCAGAAGGTAAAATATACCAGGAAGTTTTGCATTTGCATCCTACAATGTAGTTTACTTTGTCTAAAGGAAATAGATACTTAAACTGTACCTGTATTCAAATGTGGTATACAGAAACATTTTTAGCACTAGCTACTCATGTGGCACATATTGTACTGCTATGGGTCTATATCACATCAGCGAACACTAAAAATAGCGAACACTGATATATCGAACTTCAAAGTCCAAAAGCTGAAAACAGCGAAGGAACGGATCAGCAATTTTTTTTCCCAGGGAACAAATTCACAGATCCAAAAAAAACAAAGGATATACAGTCAAAATTAATTGCCCCTCACACCCGCCCACCTTAAATATACCAACTCTGAGATTGAACCACAGTGGAGAAAACAGCAAAGCCCGGAGAACGGCCCAGCAAATTTTTTCCCAGGGAAAAAAATCACTGATTAGTTCCTTTGCTGTTTTCAGCTTTCGGACTTTGAAGTTCAGTATATCAGTGTTCGCTATTTTTAGCATTTGCTGATGTGATATAGACCCTGCTGCCACTCTGACTGACTTGTACTATCTCTAGCCTAGAGCAAGTTTTGGTTATCTTCTCCACCAATTTAGCGTAACGAAACATACCAGAATCATTGAAAATATACATCTGATCCACCTGTTAAACTATTCAGATATATAAAACCTACTACTTCCAAGAAGCTTTGCATCAAGGCTTGGTTTTAACTGATTGCACAGGCTAGCATCCTTGGTAATGTTGACTTTACCTGCATAAATGTCACTGACAAAATAGTTACTACTTTTGTGTAATGAGCTGATAACTAATTAATTTAATATATGTGTATATATAAATATATATATATATATATATATATATATATATATATATATATATATATCATTTTTTTTTACTTCGCTTGCTATTGGTGTGCATAATTCATTGTTTACCTGCATGTTAACATCTGCTTTTTAACTTATGAAACCCAGGACTCCACAGAAAAAATGTGTGGCACCCAGAAGAGTTAACTTAGGCAACAAAAGACAAGCAAATAGAATTATTTAATTTACTTACCAAGAGATTTAGATAAATAAATAGTTATATCTAAATCTAGATTTGATGAATGGTTGCTGCTTACAAATTGTACTATAACACTGCAGAATCTTAAATTATTGAAGTATTTTCCCCTGAGAAGGCAGGTTAGTCATTCTGTGAACATGTACTTACACAAACACTTCAGAAGTAATTCTGTAAGGACTATTGATGTTTCATATATAAATTGCTCTGCAAGGTATTGCCTGATGCTTTGTATTCTGAACTACTTGATGGTGTTTGAAAATAAGGGCAAGTGATCAAGTATGTTGAAATAGTGAATGAAAACCTGTACTGAATGAAGAATAAAATGCATGCATTCATTTTTTTAACTTTCTGTGTGCAGAGGCAGAATTACTAGGAACAGATTTTAAAGTATGCTATTTAAAATTGTTTTACTGTCTGATACTGAGCAGGGCAGCTTTATCACTTGCAGAGCTCTTTTCAACAATTTAGTAAATTATAGCTCACAATAATCCTTCAATAATAATCTTTATTTTCAGCACCAGGTCAGTAGCTCTCCTTAAACAATGATAAAATGTTGTCAATTTTCACTCATTCCTCAGTGCATGAGTTCAGGTCCGATACTTGATCCGACTCGGCCGTTACTCAGTTGAGGAAGAATGAAAATGGAGAACACAGATGGAAAGTTATGGTAAGTACATAACTTCTTTATCTGATGTTGTCAACTTTCATTCATTCCTCAACACATGGGACAGAGTCCCCAGCTACCTAAATTCTTGGGTGGACTCTAAGGAAGGATACTCCTGAGTACGGTTGAGCCAAAGGCCGGTCTTCCCCTTGAGTCCAGATCTAGTTTATAATGGGTGATAAAGTTATGAAGATTTGACCAAACAGCAGTCACACAAAGTTTGTCCAAGGATGCTCTAAACTGGAATACAGTGGAAATAGCTATATATCGAGTGGAATTAGTCTTTAATGATTTTTGTAGTGGGAGATTCAATTTAGTGTAAACAAAGAAGATGCAATCCATCAACCATCTAGCTATAGTTATTTTGAGACTGATTTGATCATATTGTGATGTGCAAAGGAAACAAAGAGCTGGTCTGTCTTTTTAATTTGTTCTGTTCTTTACAGGTAAAAACACAACTATCTATGAACATCCAGTAAGAGCAGCATATATTCTTCTTTATTTGTAAAGTTTGGGAAGAATACTGGCAAGTTAATAATTTGATTAATGTTGGATTCTGACACCACCTTAGGTAGGAAGGAAGCACTGGTATGTAACATAGCCCTATCCTTGTGAAAAATCAAATATGGGGCTTGGAAGATAATGCATGAAGTTCTGAAGTTCTGAAACTCTTCTAGCAGATATAATTGCAACCAAAAAGTCTTTCAGGTGAAGAATTTTAAATCAGATTTAGCTGCAAATTCAAAGGGAGACTGTGTCAAGGCTTGCAGTACCAAATTTAAACATATGGTGGTATAGGATCTTTGTAAGTAGGTCTGAGTAGAAGAGTATCTTTCAAAAATGCTTTGCATAGTTTGGAGGAAGCCAGTGAAGAATTCTGAAACCCTATGTGGAAATTCGAAATGGCTGCACGTTGGATGAACTAGCACCCCCATTTAACAAACTCACTAAAAATTCAAGAACAGAATACATCAGGGCTGAGAAAGGTTTTATCTGATTCTTCCCTGCCCAATAAACAAATCTTCTCTGTTTACTTCTGTAGAGTTTTCTCGTAGCAGATTTATGGGATGATAACAGAGTAGAGCAGATGGGTGAAGACAGCTTAGGTTGTCTGGCTATTAATGGAATTTGAGAAACCGCATAGTCAGCTTGAGGTTTGAGATGTCTGGGTAAATCATGCCTGTCAGGTGAGACAGAAGGTCTGGAGTTGGATCC